>NC_057795.1:10910580-11165015 GCF_018294505.1 Triticum aestivum | reverse complement strand
CATGGCATCGAAGCTAATAAAATTTTGCATTATTAATCACCACATACTTCCTTTTCTAAAAAAAATCACCACATACTTAGATGAAAAACCACAATCGAGATCGGCAAAGAAGGAAATCACCTTGGGCAGCTCAGCAGGGGGGGGGGACACATCCTCGAAGGGGGAAACTGCTCCTGCAGTTCCACGGGGGCTGTAACCTCAAACGGGGCGTTGACCATCTCAGTAGTGGCCGTGAGCGTATCTGGGGTCGGCTCGGTGGTTGCCTCCATCTTCTTGGAGCTCTCTGTCTCGTGGGGATCAGCCTCCCGTGTCTGCTCCAATATCGGCAGATCTTTGCCTGGTTCTCCTTGGTCCATCATGAAACTGACGAATACTAGGAGACCACTGAAAGGAAAACACAATTGCAATGACAATGAAACAAAAAAGAGAGTGAGGATCGGTTACTGCTTTGCAAAAGTTCTTTGTTTTTTCTTTGAACGAAAATATACCAACATCACGGATCCGCTTACCTTCCCTTCGTTGGGAGAGAAGAACAATGGCAGATGCGAGTGTTGCCTTCCTTGAAGACGGTGAGGGAGAAGGGGATTCAGCGAAGAGTGAAATGATGGTTGCTTCGTCCGTCAAACTTAGACTGCGGGGAGGTGGGGTTTTGTGATACGACGGCTCATTACTGCCGCGCTACGACCAGGGTGACTCTCCGCCTGCATACTGCCTTCTAATTTGGTGGATGGCATTTGGGCCCGCGTGCTGCATGGCCCGCATGTCGGTGAACAAAAGTATAACGGCATTCAGTAGAGGGAGACGTTTCAATGACCTAGGAGGAGCCGGAAGCAGTCGAGTGTTTCCACTATACTAGTAGAATTGTTTTTTTGGGTAGCTGTAGAACGTCTCCACTGTACTAGTAGTAATTGTTTCTCTGGGCCCAAGACAAAACAGCCAATCCACACTAGTAAATAGTAAAATCAATTCAAAAGGCACTACCCACACCCAGCACACCGCCCCCCCCCCCCAAAAAAAACCTTGGTGCTCTTCTTCCTCCTCGATCCCACCCACCTCACGTCAGCTCGCTCCACTCGTACCCCCAAATTCCTCACCTCACTCCTACAGAAAACCCCAGCTCCCCTTCTTCCTCACTCCTACAGAAAACTCCTAGCCCCCCTTCTTCTTCGCTTGCACTACAACTATGCTCGTCATTCGTTACTCTGCTCAAATCCGTGAGCGCGACGTGACGCCCTAGAGGAAAATGGAGTCGGTTGACCCCAGCGCCAAGAAGATGAAGCTCCCGCCAGCGGCGACGCCTGTTGTAGATCCCGCACCTGGCAGCGCGGGGAGAAGCGGCGACCCTGCCCCCACCGGATCCCAGGAACCCGTAGAATCTCGGGTGGACCGCATCGGCGATCTCCCGGACGCCGTCCTTGGGGAGATCATCTCGCTTGTCCCCACCAAGGATTGCTGCCGCACCCAAGTCCTCTCAATTCGGTGGCGCCCTCTATGGCGCGCCGTGCCCCTTAATCTCGACTGTCGTCAGCTATCTCTCTTCAATGATTTTGAAATCCCCAGAGCTATCATCTCCTCCCACAAGGGCTCCGTTCAAAGCCTCTGCATCCCATCATGCTACCTAAGAAAGCATACCATGACCTGCACGGTGGACGCCTGGCTGAAATCCCCTGAATTCACAGAACTACAGTTGCCTGAGTTCTACTATTCCCCTGGAAATCACATACCACATACCGAACGCCATGAACTTGTGCCCTCAGCACCGATGTCCATCTTGCGGTTTTCCTCCTCTCTCCACACCGCCACCTTTGCGTTGTGCTACCTACCAGACAATCTGGTACTAAACCTTCGACTCCCATTTCTCAAGAAACTTTCACTTGTGCGGGTTCGTATATCGGAGGCCTCATTGCATAGCATCATCCACTCCAGTTTCCCTGCGCTGGAGTGCTTGGTGCTTGTTTTCACAGTTAGAATCGGTTGTCTCCAAATAAAGTCGCCTAACCTTGTAAGAATTGGAATTTCTTTTGACGGAAGGCAGCTCATCATCCAAGATGCCCGTTCACTTCAAAGGTTGATCCTTGATTCTAGTTATTCACCGTTGCAAATAACCGTCATCTTTGCGCCTAAACCGGAGACTTTGGGTGTAATACATGATCTCCGTGCTCATTTCAATATGGTGTTTGGCTCCATAGTTCTTCAGGTACTTTATATTATCATCTACACTTGTAACCATAAGCTGCATTTAAAACTTCTGTGGATAATTTATATATCATATTGGAGTACACATTTTGTACTAATATTATGTTCTGTGCTCAATGAAGAGTTTCTACATGGATGGTCTATCAATGGTGCTGGATTCTGTCAAGATCTTATATATCCAAATGAATAGTTTTGATCTGAACAAGATTATTGGCTTGCTGCATTGATTTCCATGTCTGGAGAAGTATATATAAAGGTGATAATTTCACGCACATTGGAAGCCCGCATATAGTGTACTAGAATTAACCGTTCAGCTGTTGCTCTTTCGACACTCTTCTTTTAGACCTTAACTGTTTTCAATCTTCATGTCTATTTAGGCAACAGGACGGGGTAAGAAAGTTATAACCAATCGGTGGATTCGTAAGCATCGGGATTTTCCCACTTCTCATGAGATTCGATTGAAGACAATAACACTAGAACGATATGTAGCCAACCGTGCAAGCACAAGATTTGTCACATTCTTCCTGCTGAATGTGAGGTTACTATTGTCCATCAGGCTTAAGTCTATCAGCAGCATGGTTTTGACGGATGGGTATGTCGAAGAGCAAAAAAAGGAGTTTCAGGTGGGCAAAAGAGCTTCTGAACGTGTCGGGCTTCTATTTACAACATATTGTGGTCATAATCCAGTAAATTTTACGACCCAGGATGTTCATTCTATGGACCTGACCGATCCATTTGACTGTGACTGCCGAAAACAGTGCTGGAGTTAGATGTTGTTGCCCTTTTCAATCTGGGTTTTTTTGTAAACCTGATGAACAATCAACCCTCGTGCTTTTGTACAGTTTGTAAGCTGGAGTTAGATGTTCCTGCCCTTTTCAACTCGGCTGTGACTGTCATATTTTCTTTGAAACAAGGCAAATGGCTTGCCATTCGTTTAATTTAGAGTGAAATATTGTAACAAATCACAACCAAGGGAAATAACATCACTCACGCCGGCTGCTTGAGCTCACTGTGCATTACAGAAGCCAAGTGATTAGCCCCCACCAGCACCCACAAACTTATTTCGAACTAGCACATCAAATGGGCTATAAAATTTCATAGGAAAGGCTGCATGACCGTGACAGATTTGGATTCTGACATTTGGGACCCGGGAGGAAATAGACTATCCAAGGTGGTGTTGACTTACTAGCCAGTCAACAAACGATTCTGCCTACCAGCCGTTGGATTGACATCCAACATCTGTCGTGTATCTTCTATCTCTTGTCTTCTTCTTCCTCCAGCCGCCCAAACCAAACCACCCCGTCGGCTCCGCCTGCTCCCGCCTCCCATGGCTGGCTGCGCCTCCGCCGCCCTACCGTACGTACCCTCCAACGTTTGCCAGTCCCTCCCTCTATTCCCCCATAGGTCCTGTTATTCTCCGGCGACGACGGCCCCAACACGCACCCGTGCCCGAACCAGTCAACCCTCATACTCCCCTCCACCTGCGAATGGACCGGCGCATTGTCAACGACTCCTGTTCGTTCCATCTGAGGCCTCGCCGTCGTCCTCCGCCTAGCGGCCTTGGTTCGCTTGCCGTGCGTGGTGCGCTGCCCTCTTGCCCTGTCAACATCGTCAACAACTAAGAGGAACAAGGAGATGACTGTAAGTGGAGAGGATGACAGTAGGGACCCACCAGCGTCATGGCAGTACGCACGCAAGTGCCTCTATAGTACAAGCCCAAAAATATGCTTCCTCCTAGTCCTAATGGTTGGACATCTGGGGCTGACGCCATTGTCAACCTAGTCAATAAACGAGAGAATTACACGACGAGCGGCTAACACCAGGGACCCAGTAAGTCACGCAGTTTTTTTTGAGGAACAAGCAGTTGTTATTTATACTAGTTTTAGCGCCGGATCAGGGTAACAACGGGGCTGTGCGGGGGCTGTGGCCCGTCTAGCCAGGGTTTTATTTATGTTTACCACATCATGAGCCCAGTTGTGTTTTTTTCTTGCTAAAAATGGCTAGCCCAGTTCTATATTTTTTTTAAGAAATACCCAAACAAGGCCTACTTGCTTTATCGGCCCTGCTGGGCTGCAAATCTTTCAAGACGATGAGAGTTTCATTCGGTTTGCCCAGAAATGGCCTGTACATTTTTAAAACACATCAAACCGGGAATTAGTTTCAATTTTTTTTCATTACAAGATCTTAAATTCCATTGATTTTTATGCGTGGACAATTATTTGGATTTTATATTTATATAAATTATTTTTCAAAATAGTTTGAATGTGAATCGATATTTCTGGATTAAAAATAGTTGACCGCACCGAAATATGCAAAATTTCGTATACTTTTTAACCGTGGCCACAATATGGGGTGTAATGCTAACAAAAAGAAGATGGGCTCCAAAACAAATCTTAAGAATTAGCAAATGGGCTGTACATTATTAGAAATAATGGCAGATGGATTGTATGCTGTTTTCCACATATTTGAGGTTGACGCGTATGCTTTCATAAAAAAAAGGTTGATGCACATGCAATGCCCTGTTAACTTAGTCAACACACGAGAGCGGTGACTGTTGGATGTCCATCCAACTGCTGTCGTGCTTCTTCAATCTCTGCTCTTCATGCTCCAGCCGCTCAAACAAGCACCGACGGGACTACCTGCTCCCTCCTCCCGCGGCCGGCAATGCTTCCGCGTAGGCCTCACGACCCCACCGTACTCCCATTGCTGGCCTAGCCATCCCTCTACTCACCCACACATGCTATTATTCTCCGGCGATGGTAGACGAACCTGTAAACCCTCGTACTCCTCCGCGTGGGAAACAACTGCCGAGTATTCCCTGGCTCCGTGTCATTCCATTCCTAGGCCTCGCCGTCGTCCACTGCCCTGGTGCTCTCGGCGCGGCCTGGTCAACATGGTCAATGAACGACATCCATCGGAAGTGGACTGTACGTGGAGAGGCTGACAGCTGGGTCCACGGCCGCACGCAAGGAAATGCCTCCTTATTACGCGCAAAATAATGATTCCTCCACCTGACAGCTAGGACCCACAGGAAGGGCCTCTGTATTTCGCGAAAAAAACGTTCCCCCCGCTGACAGGTCGGACCCACCAGCTATATCTTCGCACGCAAGGAAGTGCCTCCTTATTACGCCCAAAAAATGAATACCCCCTGCTAGCTGGGACCCACCATATTGTTGGGCTGACTTGTGGGCCTACTAAGTTGACGGGGACGGAGGGCTTTGTCAACTTAGTCAATACTCCAGTGACCGTATGATGTCCATCCAACGGCCATAGTGCTTCTTCAACCTTTGGTCTTCTTGCTCCAGCCGCCCAAAGCAGCACCGGTCGTGCCGCCTGCTCCTGCCTCCCGTGGCCGGCTGTGCTACCGCCTGCTCCTGCCTCCCGTGGCCCGGCTCCGTGTCGTCCCCTTCCTAGGCCTCGCCGTCGTCCACCGCCGTGGTGCTCTCGGCGCGTGGTCAATGTGGTCAACGACCGACTTCCATCGGAAGAGTACTGTACGTGGAGAGGCTGACAGCTGGGTCCACGGCAGCCGCAAGGAAGTGCCTCCTTATTACGCGGAAAATAATTATTCCTCCACCTGACAGCGGGGACCCACCGGACGGGCCACCAGTATTTTGCGAAAAAAATCGTTTCTCCCTGACTGCTGGGACCCACCGGATGGGCCACGTAGCGAAAAAAACGTTCCCCCCGCTGTCAGCTCGGATCCACCGGAAGTGCCTCCTTATCACGCACAAAAAAATGAATACTCCCCCGGCTAGCTGGGACCCACCTTGGTGGGAGGCTATCTTGTGGGCCTACTAAGTTGTCAGGGATGAAGGGCTTTCTCAACTTAGTCAATATGAATGATTCTAGCTCCAGTGACCGTACGATGTCCATCCAATGGCCGTAGTGCTTCTACAACCTCTGGTCTTCTTGCTCCAGCCACCCAAAGTAGCACCGGTCGAGTCGCATGCTCCTGCCTCCCGTGGCCGGCTGTGCTGCCGCGGAGGCCTCACCGCCCCCTACTATTCCCACCACTGGCCAGGCCCTATGGTGACGACAGCCTCACACCACAGTCGAACCAGTGAACCCTCGTACTCCTCTCCGTGCGGGCTTCCACTACCGCATCTTCCCCGGCTCCGCGTTGTCCCCTTCCTAGGCCTCGTCGTCGTCCACCGCCGTGGTGCTCTCCACGCGGCATGGTCAACGTGGTCAAGGAACGACTTCCATCGAAAGAGTACTGTACGTGGAGAGGCTGATAGTTGGGTCCATGGCAACAGCCCAGTTTTTTGTGATTTGCCAAGTAAGTCGCTTTGTCAGGCCTGTTGGGCTGTAAATCTTTAAAGACGAGGAGAGCTTTCATTCGGCTGGCCGAGAAAGTGGCCCATCAGTAATGAGAAATTGGATGTACATTTTTAAAACACATAAAACCGGCAATTAGTTTCAAGTATTTTTTTCATTTCAAGATTTTAAATTACATTAATTTTTATGCGTGGAGAATTTGTTGGAATTTATATACATTTATTTTTAAAATCAGTTTGAATGTGAGTCGAAATTTTGGGATTAAGAACAGTTCGGACCGCACCGAAATATGCAAAATTTCGTATAATTTTTTAACCGTAGCCACAATATGGCCTATAATGCTAACAGAAAGAATATGGGCTCCAAACAAAACCTTAAGAATTAGCAAATGGGCTTTAAATTATTAGAAATAATGGCAGATGGGTTGTATGCTGTTTCCACAGATTTGAGGCTTTTCTAGAAAAAAGGTTGACGCACAAGCAGTGACGGTTGGATGTCCATCCAACGGCCGTCGTGCTTCTTCAATCTCCGCTCTTCCTACTCCGGCCGCTCAAACAAGCGCCGGCAGGACTGCCTACTCCCTCCTCCCCGCGGCCGGCTGTGCTGCCGCGCAGGCCTCACCGCCCCACTGTACTCCCATCGCTGGCCTAGCCATGCCTCTACTCAGCCACACCTGCTATTATTCTCTGGCGACGGCAGACGAACCAGTAAACGTACAGTCGCTCCGCGTGGAAACAACTGCCGAGTCTTCCCTGCCTTCGTGTCGTCCCCTTCCTAGGCCTCGCCATCGTCCATCGCCGTGGTGCTCTCAGCGCGACGTGCTCAATGTGGTCAGCGACCGACTTTCATCGGAAGAGTACTGTGCATGGAGAGGCTGACAGCTGGGTCCACGGCCACAGCAAGGAAGTGCCTCCTTATTACGCGCAAAATAATTATTCCTCCACCTGACAGCGGACCCACCGGACGGGCCACCGTATTTCGAAAAAAATGTTTCCCCCCTGACTGCTGGGACCCATCAGCTACACCTTCGCACGCAAGGAAGTGCGTCCGGGCAAAAAAAATGATTTGCCCCCCTGACTACTGGGACCCACCAGCTACATCTTCACATGCAAGGAAGTGTGTCCGGGCAAAAAAATGATTCGCCCCCCTGACTGTTGGGACCCACCAGCTACATCTTCGCAGGCAAGGAAGTGCCTGACAGTAGGGACCCACCTAGTCGAAGCGTACGTAGCGTTGTCATTCTGGTCGCGAACGTATACATTAAAATATACTGGTGGGTGTAGAGGCGCGCACGTGTCGTAGTAGAGGCGCGCATGTAGCATGTACATGTACGTACAACGGCCAGGGTGCAAGAAAGAAAATACGGCCACGTATGTGTACATATGGGCGGGGTCTCGAACGCCTACTCGCGCATACGTACGGCGATGGCTCATGTACATGGCTGGGTCAGAACGGAGAAACAGCATCGTCGTCCTGTCCTTGGGGAGGCAACAGAATGCGTCGTGTTCATGGGGAGGCAACGGAATGCGTCGTGTTCATGGGGAGGCAACTGAATGTGTCGTGTTCATCGGGCGGCAACGAAACACGTTGGAGCCAACCGGCTGGGTCAAAACGGAATGCGTGGTCGTATTCATCGGGAGGACTTGGACGGAACAGGCAATGGAAACGAGGCCTGGCGTACCGTGGAACGGAGGAAACGGACCTCCTACGTTCGGAACGGGGTCCTGTTGATCGGGAGGGGTGTGGCGTACCGCAAAATGGAGGAAACGGACCTCCTACGGTCGTAATGGGGGTCCTGTTGATCGGGAGGGGTGTGGCGTACCGCAAAACAGAGGAAGCGGACCTCCTACGGTCGAAACGGGGGTCCTGTTGATTGGGAGGGGTGTGGCGTACCGCAAAACGGACGCAACGGGCCTCCTACGGTCGAAACGGGGGTCCTGCTCATCAGGAGGGGCGTGGCGTACTGCAAAACGGGACTCCACGGGATACTGTTCATCTCCACCATCGACCTCCTCCAGCCTCCACGGGCTACCGTCGACCTCCTCCAGCCTCCACGGGCTCCTGTTCATCCAGCCTCCACTGCGCGCTACTCCACCGGCTACTGTTCAACCACCCCTCCACCGTCTACTGTTCATCCAGCCCTCGAAACCACGGGGTCCTGTTCAACCACCCCTCCGCGGCCACCCCTCCACCATCCATTGTTCATCCAGCCCTCCACACCACGGGGTCCTGTTCATCCAGAGGCAACGCCACCGCTCACTGTTCATCCAAACCCCCCCCCCCCAACACTCACTGTTCATCCAATGGATCGGCTTAAGTTAGCAGCAGTAGCGAAGGAATCGCTCCATCGGGTTCAGTTAACAGCCATCGATCGATCGCTCGGGTTCAGTAATGCGTAGCCTGCAGTGCAATCGCTCGGGTTCAGTTAGAGCCGAACGCCTTGCACACACGTGCGTACGTGTACGAGAGAAACGTTCATCGCTCGGCCCCCGACCTCCCACCGTAACCGGCAACTCCCCGAAATTTTCCTCCCCCTTGCTTCTACCATGGTTTTTTCCGTCATGGACGGCCCAAAGAATGTCATGCAGCTGCATCTCCGGCCTGCCCAGGACGAAAAGCCCATTTTCTGTCATGATTTTTTGTCATAGAAGTAGGAGCCCACCACATATATGATGATACCGGGTTTTGTCACAATTATTGTCATAGAAGTGTCATATGAATGACAGAAAATATTTTCGTTCGGCCCAAAATGTCACGGATGTGTCTTTTTTTTGTAGTGTATCTTCATTATCCTCTATCCCTTCCAGTATTATCATATCTATAATTACTCTCTACAAAATGTAGAGTACGGATGCTTATGAAGAAGATTTTCTGTTGAAATTCTTGAGTTATCCTTCCCTTGACATGGAGAAGGGCATTATAAAGTCGGTGTTAACTGTTAATGTAAGTCAGTCCTTCTAAGGCCTTTATCCTCAACTACTGTTTAATTTGCTCATGCTCCCTATCGTTTACTGCTGTTTAGTTTGCTGTTTCTACCAAAATACATGTTCGTAAGAACCGTAAGTTCTAAGTTTTACTTGTAAAACCAAATTCCTTATTCATACCAAGAACATTACTTAATACTCCCTATATGTATGCTTGGTTTTGTGGATCTATAATCCAGTGTGTGGTGAAGCAGCCCACATTTGCACCTTGTCATCTCCTGTTTTATCTTACTGATGTGGCTGATGATATGAACAACATGTCATGCACATTATCCAAAATAGATACAATGATTTTCTTTGCCCTTCATCTATGCTTGTTATGTTGACATGGTAATCCAGTAGTGTGGCGAAGCTCCCCGCATTATGAACAATGCCAAATTATGCTATTGATATTTTGAACTTACTCTTTATTTTCTAATTTGAAATTGGATAGAATTGACAGAACAATTATCATCTTTGTTTATACACGTGCAAAACCTGTCATCTCTCTGCTTTGTTTCAGGGTGATATGCCTGATGGCATGCACAAGTCTGCTGAAGGATGTGAGAAGAACCCAACATATATTGCAGCAAAGAAGGCAAAACATCTTGAAGATAGCGAGACAACCCCAAAGTCTTGTCTTCAAACAGTGTTCAAGTTACTTGAGACTAACAGTCAGACAAGCTCACAGAATTCGTTGTCTGAATCAGTTCGACTTCTTCAGTCCCAAGTTCTAGCAGAAAGGCATTCTGAAACTCAACTTCGACTTGAGGTCCTATCTCTAAAAAAGATTGCAGAGAACACCAATGAGAACCTCATCGCTAAACAGCTACACCTGGAAGCTATGACCGACATGCTAGGCCAGTCTCACATCCTTGCTCAGCAGCTTGCGCAACAGTTCCCCCGCAAGGCTAACCTTTCTTGAACTGTCTTGGAAGTGATCTCGGTTCAGTATTATTTTGTTACGCTGCAATGGTGCCCAGTTTTTGTAATCTGCTTCTTCGTTGTGCTTTATGATCACTGGTGGCGAACTTCGATGCCCAGTGGATGTAATATACCTTAAATCCTTTAATGTATAGTGTAGGTTTATTCTTAGTTACTATGCCGTATTTTGTTTATTGTATAGAGTAGGTTTGTTCTTAATTCCTACTAGTTACTGCCATCATTCGCTATCTGAAAAAAAATCAGATGTAGTCGACCGGGCCGAAACATTCGACTCTAACGGGCCAGGTTTTTAGTGGGCCACAATTGGTCCGACCTGCATCTTTCTTGGGCCCGAATGATTGGGGCCTTCACACATTGCGCCAGGCCCAAACTTACACCGGCCTATATTTAGTTGGGCCTTTTGTCGACCTAGCGCTTATTTTGGCCCAAATAGCATTGGGCCATTAACAGGCTAAATATTGTACTGGCCTGTTACGGCCGAGATGAAACCACGGGCCTTTAGCAGGCCAAAATGCATGTTCGGCCTCAATTTTCTCTAGTCATCGACGGGCCTTCAGCAGGCCGAAATGTAGGCCGGGCCGTTTTGGGCCCAGTTAGCTCATGGGCCATTACCAGGCCGAAACATATCTTGGGCCTTAGTTGGCCCACTGATATCATGGGCCTTTAAGAGGCCGAAAGCTTAGTACATGCATCAACGGGCCGAATTACGCGACAGGCCTTTAACAGACCCAAAGTCATGTTGGTCTTAACTGTTGCCACCTTTAGCACGGGCCGTTAGTGGGCCCGATGTCCCGTCGGACCATATATTGCCCATGGGCAGCATGGGCCATTCCCAGGCCGAAAGTCACACTGGGCTGAAATGGGCCCATGTCTACATCAGGCCTCTAACAGGCCGAACGTCACTGGGCTGTAGTTGGGCCCAAATATTCGGCGAACAATTAACGGGCCAGATCTGGCATCGGGCTGCGAATGGGCCCAAATATTGGGCGAACAATTAACGGGCCAGATCTGGCTTCGGGCCGTAAATGGTCCCAAATATTGGGCGAACAATTAACGGGCCAGATCTGGCTTCGGGCCATAAATGGGCCTTTATTCAGCAGGCCGTTATTGGGCTGGCCCACTAGTACCTGATTAAGTTCTACAGGCCTTTGACTGGGCCGGCCTTTTTAACCTATATGGGCCTCTGTTGGGCCCAGCCACGTGTCGACGTATCATAGGCATGTCTCCTCCAATGGGTGGGCGACATCTGGCCCACTGACGAGCTGACAGGTGTTTCCTTCGGCTAATCAGAATTTTACACGTGGAAATTTCCCATTGGCCGGGGCTGTTAACGGGTTATCGGATCCAAAATCCGACCCGATAGCTGATGTGTACTGCACAACCTTCTTCTTGTAGACGTTGTTGGGCCTGCAAGTGCACAGGTTTGTAGGACAATAGCAAATTTCCCTCAAGTGGATGACCTAAGGTTTATCATTCCGTAGGAGGCGTAGGATGAAGATGGTCTCTCTCAAACAATCCTGCAACCAAATAACAAAGAGTCTCTTGTGTCCCCAACACACCCAACACAATGGTAAATTGTATAGGTGCACTAGTTCGGCGAAGAGATGAAGATACAAGTGCAAAATAGATAGTAGATATAGGTTTTTGTAATCTGAAATTATAAAAACAGCAAGGTAGCAAGCGATAAAAGTGAGCGTAAATGGTATTGCAATGATAGGAAACAAGGCCTAGGGTTCATACTTTCACTAGTGCAAGTTCTCTCAACAATAATAACATAGATAGATCATATAACAAGCCCTCAACATGCAACAAAGAGTCACTCCAAAGCAACTAATAGCGGAGAACAAACATAGAGATTATGGTAGGGTACGAAACCACCTCAAAGTTATTCGTTCGGATCGATCTATAAAAGAGTTCGTACTAGAATAACACCTTAAGACACAAATCAACCAAAACCCTAATGTCACCTAGATACTTAATTGTCACCTCAAGTATCCGTGGGCATGATTATACGATATGCATCACACAATCTCAAATTCATCCAACCAACATACAAGTACTTCAAAGAGTGCCCGAAAGTTTCTACCGGAGAGTCAAGAACGTGTGCCAACCCATATGCATAGGTTCCCAATGTCACAAACCCGCAAGTTGATCACCAAAACATACATCAAGTGGATCTCAAGACATACATCAAGTGTTCTTATAAAAGACTCAATCCGATAAGATAACTTCAAAGGGGAAACTCAATTCATCACAAGAGAGTAGAGGGGGAGAAACATCATAAGATCCAACTACAATAGCAAAGCTCAGGATACATCAAGATCGTGCCATAGAGAGAACACGAGAGAGAGAACACGAGAGAGAGAGAGAGAGATCAAACACATAGCTACTGGTACATACCCTCAGCCCCGAGGGTGAACTACTCCCTCCTCATCATGGATAGCACCGGGATGATCAAGATGGCCTCCGGTGATGGGATACGTCGGCGGAACTCCCGATCAGGGTGCCGGAACAGGGTCCCGATTGGTTTTGGGTGGCTATAGAGGCTTGCGGCGGCAGAACTCCCGATCTATCTTCTGTTTTGGAAGTTTTAGGGTACAAGAGTATATATGGGTGCAGGGGGTACGTCGGAGGACCTCCGGGGTGCTCACGAGGCAGGGGGCATGCCCAGGGGGGCGGCCCCCACCCTTGTGGGCAGCCCGGGACTCCCCTGACGTGCACTCCAAGTCCATCAGGTTGCTTTCCTTCCAAAAATAACTTCTCTAGTTGATTTCGTTCCGTTTTGACTCCGTCTGATATTCCTTTTCCTCGAAACACTGAAATCGGCATAAAACAGCAAAGCTGGGATGGGCCTCCGGTTAATAGTTTAGTCCCAAAAATAATATAAAAGTGAACAATAAAGCCCAATATTGCCTAAAACAGTAGATAAAGTAGCATGGAGCAATCAAAAATTATAGATACATTGGGGACGTATCAAGCATCCCCAAGCTTAATTCCTGCTCGTCCTCGAGTAGATAAATGATAAAAAAAGAATTTTTGATGTGGAGTGATACTTTGGCATAATTTCAATGTAAATCTTCTTAATTGTAGTATGAATATTCAGATCCAAAAGATTCAAGACAAAAGTTCATATTGACATAAAAATAATAATACTTCAAGCATACTAATCAAAGAAATCATGTCTTCTCAAAATAGCATGGCAAAAGAAAGTTCATCCCTACAAAATCATATAGTTAGGCTATGCTTCATTTTCGTCACACAAAGATGTTCCCAAGTTCTATACCCCCGATGACAAGCCAAGCAATTGTTTCATACTCAAATAATTTCAAACTTTTTCAACCTTCACGCAATACATGACCGTGAGCCATGGATATAGCACTATGGGTGGAATAGAATATGATGATGGGGATTGTGTGGAGAAGACAAAAAAGGAGAAAGTCTCACATTGACGAGGATAATCAACGGGCTATGGAGATGCCCATCAATTGATGTCAACATGAGGAGTAGGGATTGCCATGCAACGGATGCACTAGAGCTATGAATGCTCAAAAAAAGAAAACTAGTGGGTGTGCATCCAACTTGCTTGCTCATGAAGACCTAGGGCATTTGAGGAAGCCCATCGTAGGAATATACATGCCAACTTCTATAATGAAAAATTCCACCAGTATAAAAAGACTTATGAGACTCACTACATGAAGAACAAGGTGCAACTTTGAAGCACAATATATGAGACTTACTACATGAAGAACAAGGTGCTACTTTGAAGCACAAGTGTGGAAAAAGAGATAGTAGCATTGCCCTTTTTTCTTTTCTTTTTTTTCGTTTTTTTTGGGCCTTTCCTTTTTTTCTTTTGGCCTTTCTTCTTTTTTTTTTTTGGGCAATGCTCTAATAATTATTATCATCACACTTCTATTGATTACAATATAAGGATTACAACTCGAAACTTAGAACAAGAAATGATTCTATATGAATGCCTCCGGCGGTGTACCGGGATGGTTCAATGAATCAAGAGTGACATGTATGAAAAATAATGCATGGTGTCTTGCCACAAATACGATGTCAACTACATGATCATGCAATGGCAATATGACAAAAGTAATGTATGTCATGATGATGATGGTGGAAGTTGCATGGCAATATATCTCGGAATGGCTATGGAAATGCCATAATAGGTAGGTATGGTGGCTGTTTTGAGGAAGATATAAGGAGGTTTATGTGTGATAGAGCATATAATATCACGGGGTTTGGATGCACTGGCAAAGTTTGCACCAAGTCTCAAGGTGAGAAAGGGCAATGCACGGTACCGAAGAGGCTAGCAAAGGAGGAAAGGTGAGAGTGCGTATAATCCATGGACTCAACATTAGTCAAAAGAACTCATGTACTTATTGCAAAATTTTAGAAGTCATCAAAAATCAAGTACTACGTGCATGCTCCTAGGGGGATAGATTGGTAGGAAAAGACCATCGCTCGTCCCCGACCGCCACTCATAAGGATGCACAAGCCAGGTACACTTCATGTTTCAAATTTGTTACACAACTTTAACCATATGTGCATGCTACGGGACTTGAAAACTTCAACACAAGCATTTCTCAAATTCACAATCACCCAACTAGCACGACTTTGATATTATCACCTCCATATCTCAAAACAATTATCAAGGATCAAACTTATCTTAGTATTCAATTCACTCAAAAGAAAGTTTCACATATCTTGAACACTAAGTATATTAACATTGAGAAAATCACCATGCTATTAATGACTCTCAAAATAATCTAAGTGAAGCATGAGAGTTCATCTATTTCCTCAAAATAAAACTACCACCATGCTCTAAAAGATATAAGTGAAGTACTAGAGCGATAACAAAAACTACTCCGAAAGATATAAGTGAAGATCAATGAGTAGCTAAATAATTATGCAACTAAATGAAGGCTATCTCTCACTAAAGAATTCAGATCTTGATACTTTATTCAAACAGCAAGCAAAGCTAAAGAAAACTACATTGCAAGAATAGCACAACTCATGTGACGAAGCAAAAAACTTAGGCTCAACCGATACTAACCGATAGTTGTTGAAGAAGAAAGGTGGGATGCCTACTGGGGCATCCCCAAGCTTAGATGCTTGAGACTTCTTGAAATATTATTTTGGGGTGCCTTGGGCATCCTCAAGCTTGAGCTTTTGTGTCTCCTTAATTCCTCTCATATCATGGTTTCTCTTTTTATCAAAAGCTTCATTCACAACAAACTCAACAAGAACTCGTGAGATAGGTTAGTATAAACCAATGCAAAACCTTATCATTCTCTACTGTAACAAATCACTTAAATTATTATTCAAGATTGCATACGAAATGCCTATGCATATTTAATACTCCTATCATCAAATAGAATCATTAAACAAGCAAACATATGCAAACAACGCAAACATAACAGGAATCTGCCAAAACAGTACAATGTGTAAAGAATGCAAGAGTATCAATACTTACCTGATCCCAAAAATTATGAACTAAAATTCCCACTGTAATAAATTTATCAGAGCTTAATATGCAAAAAGATTCAACATTTTAACATGCTCTGACTTTTCTAGGGAATTTTTGCAACAGCGGTAAACTTTCTGTTTTCAAACAGCAACATGCAAACTAGCAAAATAAGCATGGCAAAGGCTATCCTTGACTTTTTTATTGAAACTAAAGAGATAAAACACTATCCTAACTAACAGCAAGCAAAAAATAACAAAATAAAATGACGCTCCAAGCAAAACACATATCATGTGGTGAATAAAAATATAGCTCCAAGTAAAGTTACCGATGAACGAAGACGAAAGAGGGGATGCCTTCCGGGGCATCCCCAAGCTTAGGCTCTTGGTTGTCCTTGGATATTACCTTGGGGTGCCTTTGGCATCCCCAAGCTTAGGCTCTTGCCACTACTTATTCCATAGTCCATCGAATCTTTACCCAAAACTTGAAAACTTCAACCACACAAAACTCAAAACAAAACTAGTAGCTCCGTTAGTATAAGAAAATAAAACCACCACTGAGGTACTGTAATGAACTCATTCTAAATTAATATTGGTGTAATATATACTGTATTCCAACTTCTCTATGGTTCATACCCTCCGATACTACTCATAGATTCATCAAAATAAGCAAACAACACATAGAAAACAGAATCTGTCAAAAACAGAACAGTCTGTAGTAATCTGTATCAAACGTATACTTCTGGAACCCCAAAAATTGTGAAATAAATTTCTGGACCTGAGCAATTTGTCTATTAATCATCTTCAAAAATAATCAACCTAAAATCACTCTCCAGTAAAAAATGGCAGCTAATCTCGTGAGCGCTAAAGTTTCTGTTTTTCACAGCAAGATCACATAAACTTCACCCAAGCCTTCCCAAAGGTTCTACTTGGCACTTTATTGAAACAAAAGCTATAAAACATGATTACTACAGTAGCATAATCATGTGGACACACAAAAGCAGTAAGGATAAATATTGTGTTGTCTCCCAACAAGTGCTTTTCTTTAATGCCTTTCTAGCTAGGCATGATGATGACAATGATGCTCACATAAAAGATAAGAATTGAAACATAACGGGAGCATCATGAAGCATATGACTAGCACATTTAAGCCTAACCCACTTCCTATTCATAGGGATTTTGTGAGAAAACAACTTATGGGAACAATAATCAACGAGCATAGGAAGGTAAAACAAGCATAGCTTCAAGAATTTAAGCACATAGGGAGGAAACTTGACATTATTGCAATTCCTACAAGCATATGTTCCTATCTCATAATAATTTTCAGTAGCATCATGAATGAATTCAACAATATAACCAGCACCTAAATCATTCTTTTCATGATCTACAAGTATAGGAAATTTACTACTCTCCATATAAGCAAATTTCTTCTTTATAGCATACGTATCATCACAATAATCATCATAGATAGGAGGCATGCTTTCATCATAGTAAATTTGCTCATCAAAGCTTGGGGGACAAAAAATATCATCTTCATCAAACATAGCTTCCCCAAGCTTGTGGCTTTGCATATCATTAGCATCATGGATATTCAAGGAATTCATACTAACAACGTTGCAATCATTCTCATCATTCACAGATTTAGTGCCAAACATTTTAGAGATTTCTTCTTCTAGCACTTGAGCACAATTTTCCTTTCCATCATACTCACGAAAGATATTAAAAAGATGAAGCGTATGAGACAAACTCAATTCCATTTTTTGCAGTATTCTTTTATAAAATAAACTAGTGCTAAAACAAGAAACAAAAAGATTCGATTGCAAGATCTAAAGATATACCTTCAAGCGCTAACCTCCCCGGCAACGGTGCCAGAAACTGCTTGATGTCTACTACACAACCTTCTTCTTGTAGACGCTGTTGGGCCTGCAAGTGCACAGGTTTGTAGGACAGTAGCAAATTTCCCTCAATTAGATGACCTAAGGTTTATCAATCCATAGGAGACGTAGGATGAAGATGGTCTCTCTCAAACAAGCCTGCAACCAAATAACAAAGAGTCTCTTGTATCCCCAACACACCCAACACAATGGTAAATTGTATAGGTACACTAGTTCGGTGAAGAGATGAAGATACAAGTGAAAAATAGATAGTAGATATAGGTTTTTGTAATCTGAAATTATAAAAACAGCAAGGTAGCAAGCGATAAGAATGAGCGTAAACGGTATTGCGATGATAGGAAACAAGGCCTAGGGTTCATACTTTCACTAGTGCAAGTTCTCTCAACAATAATAACATAGATAGATCATATAACAAGCCCTCAACATGCAACAAAGAGTCACTCCAAAGTAACTAATAGCGGAGAACAAACATAGAGATTATGGTAGGGTACGAAACCACCTCAAAGTTATTCGTTCGGATCGATCTATAAAAGAGTTCGTACTAGAATAACACCTTAAGACACAAATCAACCAAAACCCTAATGTCACCTAGATACTCCATTGTCACCTCAAATATCCGTGGGCATGATTATACGATATGCATCACACAATCTCAGATTCATCCAACCAACATAAAAGTACTTCAAAGAGTGCCCGAAAGTTTCTACCGGAGAGTCAAGAACGTGTGCCAACCCCTATGCATAGGTTCCCAATATCACGAAACCTGCAAGTTGATCACCAAAACATACATCAAGTGGATCGCAAGACATACATCAAGTGTTCTTATAAAAGACTCAATCCGATAAGAGAGTAGAGGGTGAGAAACATCATAAGATCCAACTACAATAGCAAAGCTCGGGATACCTCAAATCGTGCCATAGAGAGAACACGAGAGAGAGAGAGAGAGCAAACACATAGCTACTGGTACATACCCTCAGCCCCGAGGGTGAACTACTCCCTCCTCGTCATGGATAGCGCCGGGATGATGAAGATGGCCCCCGGTGATGGGATCCCCCTCCGGCAGGGTGCCGGAACAGGGTCCCGATTGGTTTTTGGTGGCTACAGAGGCTTGCGGTGGCGGAACTCCCGATCTATCTTCTGTTTTGGAAGTTTTAGGGTACAAGAGTATATATGGGTGCCGGGGATACGTCGGAGGACCTCCGGGGTGCTCATGAGGCAGGGGGCGCGCCCAGGGGGCGCCTAGGGGGGCGCGCCCCCCACCCTCGTGGGCAGCCCGGGACTCCCCTGACGTGCACTCCAAGTCCATCAGGTTGCTTTCCTTCCAAAAATAACTTCTCTAGTTGATTTCGTTCCGTTTTGACTGCATCTGATATTCCTTTTCCCCGAAACACTGAAATAGGCATAAAACAGCAAATCTGGGCTGGGCCTCCGGTTAATAGGTTAGTCTCAAAAATAATATAAAAGTGGATAATAAAGCCCAATATTGCCTAAATCAGTAGATAAAGTAGCATGGAGCAATCAAGAATTATAGATACGTTGGAGACGTATCAATAGCTTAACGGTGTTCCATTACTGTGGATGCCAAGTGTCGGTCACCCTTGACGAAAGCACTTCTGTGACGCGCGATTTATCGTCATGGAAGTGGACACTTCCGTGATGATAATTTTTTTAATGCCACGGAACACTTCTACGACAACACATGTATGACTATCTTGATTCTGTCATAAATTTGTCATGGATGTACATGCATGAAAAAAAACGCGACCAACTGTGACAAACACATATCATCACATAAGTGTATTTTTTTGTAGTGCAAAGATCAAAAACAAAATTTTAGATAATCAAGCAAAACTCCCCCAGCATTATTGTTGGTATGGACGGTACCCGTTGTTTCGGATAAGCCGTGGAGTGTGATTGATCGTTGTGACACTCCAAAAATTTTGGTGGTTTGTTTTTCAAAAGAGCCTTGATTGGTTTGAAAGAAGGTCATTTAAACCCTTCCTAAAAACCATCTTCTAAGTTTGCCCTCTCAAAAATCCTTTTCTTGGATTTAGTTTCTTTTAAAAAGAAAACCATTTTAGTTTTGGGCTTTTATTTGGTTTTGATCCCTTCTAAATTTTACCATGCCACCTATGGTGAAATTTTCCCAAAACCTCTCCTCCCACTTTGGTACAATCCAAACATTCTGTCCAAACAAATAAAATCCATTTTTGGATTTTATTCCAACTATTTCTCCTCCCAATATAAATATGTCTTTTCTTTTGAGCCTAGGTGGATTGCAAAGCAAGTACCCTAATGCTTTGATTTTTTACCTCAACTCAACACCCTTGGACAGTCCTTTGTACCCACAACCCAGAACCATCTTGATCCACTCTTCTCCTGTTCAAATATTTCAAATTTCACTCACTGCAAGTTTGGACCAGATTTGCCAAATTTGGTGAAATTCATATCTACACCTCTCCAAAAATTATACAAATATTCAGGCAGCCTCTAGATGCAATGAGAGGCCCCTCCACCAAAAACTAGCTCAAGGAAAAATCCCTACATGCCTAGATCATTTTGTCGAACACCTTGCATACACTGTTTCTGTCCATCTTCAGTTAAATTCAGAATTTCAGTGTCAATCTTTGACAAAATTCAGTCACAAGCTCACAGTGCACTTGGCACGTAGCTCACGGCCTAGCTTGCTTGTCCGGAGCCTCACACGCGCGCTTGGCGCCTTCCTGGCGTCGGTGGAGCCCTGGCCCGCCTGCACCGGCGTGTCTTGCGGCAGCCGTATCACCATAGCGGCCAACAGGGAGCAGAAGAGCGGCATAACGCCGTTCGGCGCCGCCCAAACCCTCTGGTGGCTCCGCGTGGCCGTTTCCTCGCCAGCGCACGCATGCAGCACCGTCGCCGTGGCGCGGCACGCGCAGAGCGCGCTCCCTGCCGCCGACGGGCCCGCGCCGCCCCATTCCGTCGAGCTCCCCCTAAATAAACCAATCCCGCCGCGATTAGCATCTAAACGGAACCAGGGAACACCCACGACGACGCTCAACCTCTGAACCCTCCTGTGCAACCACTGCGCCGCCGTAATCACCTCGCCGGAGAACCCCGTTCTCGGCAACCGCCTCGGGGCGGCTATATATAGTACCCCGAGCTTGCTCTCGCCTCCGCACGACTCCACCATCTCACCAGACCCCGCCCGGCCACTGAACGAGCCTCGAGGGGCCTTTCCTCCTCGACTCCGGCCACCTCCGTCCGCCTCGGGCTCCGGCATCGTTCTCTCCGGTGACAACCCCTCCGCCGCCCTACTTTCGACCGTAGCCTCGTACCACCTCTAGTAAGATATCACCCACCTCAATTTTGACCTCGCAGCTCTCTCCGGTGAGATCCACGGCCACCCGAATCGCCGTCCGCCGGAGCAAGTGTCGCCGCCGACGTGGTACTCGCCGGCGACCACCACCACCTCCCACAGACGCGGAATGGCGCCCTGAACACAGAGGTACTCTCCGATCTCCCTGCCTCGCCGTGGATCACCGCCAGCGACCACCGCGGCTCTCGGGCGCCGACGAGCCCCGGCTCCCTCGTTTGAAAATTCAAACCTGACGGATGGGACCCGCCCGTCAGCCTCTCCTGTGTTTTTTTTTGAATCGTTTACTGAAAGCATACTCTAGCAAATACGCTTCCACTCTGAACCGTTTTTCTGTATTTTTCTGCAAAGCCCCCTGGAAGTTTTCTGTTTCATTACAGATGAGTCCTTGGGTTAAAACCCTTATAACTTTTTAACAGAAAGGAATTTTTGAGTGATTCTTTTTCTGTCCTCTTCAAATTTTTTTCTAGTTTTTTATCATATTTATTTGAAAAATATTTGGAACACTTTTCTGTACACTCACGGTTTTTACGTTGCGTGCGTATCTTTTCTTATACCGTAGATACCGGAGGAGGTGACGGAACTGCAAACCTCGCACAGTTAGACTCCGACTACTCCAAACCAGGCAAGCATGTTTGAACTCTTGATATGATGAGTGTTGTTGCGTGTTTGCATTTTAGTATGATCATGGCATGTTTATGAACAAATATTTGAATGTTATATTTCATATACATAATCGGAAAGTAAGTTTCGGTAAGCATTATGTTGTTGGATACATATTTGCATAGCCATGTGTTGGCATGAGGATGGGTAAGATGGCAGTGTTGTGACATGCCAGTCTTATGCCAGATTATTTGACTTCCGTGTCGTCATGACACAAATCACATTCCCATTCATTCCTTCCTATACTGTCACATGTTTTCCGAAAGGAATATGGCATAGTAAGTTATAAATCGTTTTCCTGGTACACACCAATAGAGAGACCGGGGTGAGGGTTCCATGGCCCTGGATTAAAGCCCGTCATCTGGTCAGGGGGCATGGGTATTTCCGGTTGGGACCGAGAGGGGGGCACCCCTTAGAGCACGCATATAGAAATTTGATCCCATGCTACTCGAGGTTGTGGCCTCCACGTCTCAAAGTTTTTCTTGGACGTTGACCAGGGTGATTCATGGCATCATGAGGTGAAATGGGTGTGTACTAGTTAAATGTGTTTCTACTGAAATACCGTAAACGGAACTAGTCCTTCGTGACTACGGAAATCCGTTGACTGTGGTCAGTTCATCCAAACTCCAACGAGTCTCAAATCCGTCAATTGTCTTGTACTTTTTTCAAGTACTATATTCATCTTATCTTGTCAGGTATCAACCACAGTGACAAAACTCCGGTGGGATTTATGTGTGATAAATCCGGTTAACAGATTATTCTTGTGGATGGACTAATCTTGTCATTTACATTTATTACAAGCCCTGTCTGTGATGTCGCTCAGACGTCCGACTGTGGTATTGCTTTTAAAGCCATGTCTGTGATGTCGCTCAGACGTCCGACTATGGTATTGCTTTTAAAGCCCTGTCTGTGATGTCGCTTAGACGTCCGACTGTGGTATTTCTTTTAAGCCCTGTCTGTGATGTCGCTCAGACGTCCGACTGTGGCATTTCTTTTTAAGCCCTGTCTGTGATGTCGCTCAAACGTCCGACAGTGGTATTTCTTTTAAAGCCCTGTTTATGATGTCGCCCAGACGTCCGACTGTGGCATTTCTTTTTAAGCCCATGTCTGTGATGTCGCTCAGACGTCCGACAGTGGTATTTCTTTTAAAGCCCTGTCTGTGATGTCGCCCAGACGTCCGACTGTGGCATTCCTTTTAAAGCCCTTTATGTGATGTCGCTTAGACGTCCGACTGCGGCACGAATTTTATTTATTTACCTTTCGAGGCGTCGCTCTAGACACCCGATCGGTTTTCAGTTATTTATTATATTCATCAAGTCCTGCAATATTATCGTTATTTTATGAGCATCATCCTTGTTCATGACGCATTCATGCATTCATTGATTATATCTTTTGTCCGAACTGTCTTGCGAGTACTTTCAAGTACTCACCTGGCTTGTTGATTTGGCCAAATGTTGATGAAGGCGATCTCATGGATGAAGAGTTTGATAGCGAGTCCGACGCCTAGAGGAGTCCCAGTCAGTCCCGTGCGATCCTGTTTGATCACTGTATTATCCGCTTCCGCAACCCCAGAATAAATTCATCGAGCCTCACCTCGACGCTCGATGAGCTGCCAGTTAGGAGTCAAGTTATCCACCACTTATCCTCGAGCTAGTAGCACGCCACCACACCCCTGTGCCATAACCGCCCTTATGTAAGATATTGGCGAGTTTGTAATAAATTGCTGAGCAGCCTCGGCTCAGCCTTGTAATATATTTGATGCTACTGGTTCCCTATTTATCAAGCATTATCTACCAGAATGGATGACTTTTTCCTATACTAGGTTTAAAAGATCGGTTTTATCAATAATCATATTATTGAAAAGCCGGTCGTGACAGACTTGGTAACCAGAGCCAGGCTGACTGTAGGAACCCACTAGGCGCGATCGCTAATCGGTTATTAGCAAAATAG
Source organism: Triticum aestivum (assembly GCF_018294505.1). NCBI lineage: Eukaryota > Viridiplantae > Streptophyta > Magnoliopsida > Poales > Poaceae > Triticum > Triticum aestivum. The sequence goes on along the minus strand of NC_057795.1, from coordinate 11,141,301 downwards.
AGCCAATCCATATTTTTTCAAATGTAGTCATTTTTCTGACAGTCAGCATAAATTTATGATCTGACCACTCAGAATTTTTGCATACTTTTGTAGATGGCTGACAACAACTGCGAGTCTCAGATCTTCGCCAACGAGCCTGATGGGTTTGTCAAGCTTCTCACCTTCATCGTCCAGGTCGTGATGGGGCCATCTATGCGCCCAGTCTTCACACTCTATCAGCACAAAGTCAACCACGGTCTGACCATGCATCAAGCCGCGGTGCAGTTCATGGGAGGGCGTGTTGAGTTATGCCGCTTCCGGTACTTGGGAAGAGCCATGCCTACCGGGAAGCATGCTATGAAGATGGCAGCTCGTGAGGCGATAGCTCGTCTCAGGGATGTCCTTCCTGCGATGACGACTCGTCGTTACCGCTACCTTCCATGCCACGTGCCATACACCTGTCACTACGCGTTCTCTTGCCCCAGAGGGGAACGAGACGAAGCTTTTGAGATGCTTATCGAGTACCTCCAGGCTCTGGAGGCAGCCTTCGACAACCTGGTGGACGACTTCGTGGCTGCCCGTAATGGACTCAGTTCATGGCTGTGCCACCAACAGGAGGGAGCTCCTGCACACCGCGCCACCACTGACTTTCATCTCGTCCTCATCATCTTATGCACCTGCCACTCGCGCCACTCCTCGTCGCCTGCCTTCCACCGAGGAATTCAACCAAGCCATTGCACCCACTCTAGTCCGCTCTGCGCCACCCATTGCGCCCACTCCTGTTCGTGTTACTCCGACTACGGCACCCGCTCCATCAGCTCAGCGCCGCGTTCCTCGTCTGGAACCTATTAGCGAGGAGGAAGTTGATTCCCCAGCATCGCTGCGTCTCACCCTCGGCAGGACAAAGGAGGTCCTCACCATCTCCTCCGACTGAGTACGTTTAGTCGCCATGTGATGTACCAACTTGTATGATATGTACATAGGTTGTGAGAAGTAGCCTGTTTGCGCCTCATGTAGGATCTGGAGAAGTGCACTAGTTTAAATAACATGTCAGGATTATGTACGCATATCCTGAGTGATGTATAATTATGCCCGCGTGTAAGATATGTAATAGTCCTTCTCCGTGCGCAATCGTGTGTTTTCAAAATATCCTGGAGTTTTAAAATGTTCTTTATGTGTAATTTTATTGACTTTTGCAACTCTCTTTCTTGTCTTACGAGTTCACAAGATATATCCCCAGAGTGAAAAATGTCTCGTCCTTGGACACGCTCCATGCCAAGTCAGCCAGAAGAAGATTATGGCACACCGCAAACCCAAAATTTCACTCAGGGTCAGACAAGTCAACAGCACAGTGAAACAGCTTTCACACAGGTATGTCGTCTGTATGAACAGAGTCAACAACAACACCAAGAAATGATGAACCAATTCATCAATATGGGAAGTAACCGTGGTCAGTACCAACAGCAATCCAAATTATCTGAGTTACAGAAGACGCGTCCTCCAACATTTTCTCATACTGACAAGCCTCTTGAGGCCGATGACTGACTTCGACACATGGAGAGAAAATTAATTATCGCACAGTGTTCAAACCGTGAAAAAGTATTGTATGCACCACATTATCTCACAGGAGCAGCTGCATCGTGGTGGGAAAACTTCCTGCACATGCACCCCAACGAAAATGAAATCACCTGGGAAGATTTCAAAGAAGGTTTTCGTGGGGCACATATTCCTAAGAGCGTCATGAAAATCAAGAAGAAAGAATTTGATGAACTCAAGCAAAGGGCCATGACAGTATCAGAATATAACAGCCAATTTACTCTGCTATCTCGCTACGCCAATGAAGAACGCTTGACCGAGAGCAAGAAGATGGAAAAATTCTTGGAGGGCCTGGCACCTGCCCTTAAGTGCCAGCTAGTTGTGCATACCTTTCCAGATTTTAAAACACTGGTGGATAAGGCCATTACCCTGGAAAATGAGCGACGTAGCCTGGAAGATTTCCGCAAACGGAAAAGGGACCAGACTACTTTTTCTCGCAATCACAGAAGCAAGACGGAAATTCTGAAGGGTAGAACACACAAAACCCCGACGGAAAATTCACGTCCAATCAAGAATTTCCATGCAAGAGACAAAGAATTCACCTATCGCCCAGGCGTTACCTGTTATGCTTGTGGAGAAGAAGGGCACTATGCCAAGTAGTGCCCCAAGCCAAGGAGCTCAACCCCGAAGCCCAATAATGGTGGCAATAGTTCAGCACCAAAGCGAAGCAATTTCAACCCCAACAACAACCACTGGAAAGGTCACTTGAACCACGTGACCCGAGAAGAAGCACAAAACGCCCCAGATATCGTACTCGGTACGTACCCCGTCAACACAATACCTGCCATGGTTTTGTTTGATTCTGGAGCTTCTCACTCATTCGTTTCGAAAAGTTTTGCTTTGCAAAATAATTTTTCGATGCTTCCCCTGGAAAAATCAATGATCATCAAGTCCCCTGGAATTAAGCAAGTGACCCAGAGTTACTGTCAAGGTGTGGTTATTGAATTTGAAGGATTGAAGTTTTACGTCAACCTTATTGTATTGGAAAGCGAAGGACTGGATATCATCCTAGGAATGGATTGGTTAACCACCAACAAAGGTTTTATTGACTGCTTCAACCATACCGTGATTCTTACACACCATCATGGGAAGAAAATAAAAGTTTCAGCCAAAGAGAGACAAATACCTCGGCAACCTAGATTAAACAAGGTGGACGTTTCTGAGCTGAACAAGGTTCCAGTAGTATGTGAATTCCCAAACATATTTCCAGAAGAACTACCAGGCATGCCACTGGACCGAGAGATAGAATTCAGCATTGAGCTAGCGCCCGGAACCGCTCCCATTTATAAGAAACCATATAGAATGGCACCGTCCGAATTCGTAGAGTTGAAAAAGCAGATAAAAGAATTATTGGAGAAAGGATACATACGAGCCAGCTCCTCACCTTGGGGTTCTCCAATTTTATTTGCCATGAAGAAGGATGGAACAATGAGGTTGTGTATTGATTATCGAGCTCTCAACATGGTCACAATCAAGAACAAATACCCAATGCCCCGAATAAATGATTTATTCGATCAGCTCGCACAGGCCAAAGTCTTCTCAAAAATTGACTTGAGATCAGGACACCATCAATTAAAAGTACTCAGAGAACTCAGGAAGCATCAACTATACGCCAAATTCAGCAAATGTGAATTTTGGCTAAGGCAGGTGGGTTTTCTGGGCCATGTGCTAACCCAAGAAGGTATTGCAGTAGATCCAAAAAAAGTCAAGGCCGTACTTGGCTGGAAACCACCAGCTAACGTAACGGTCGTACGGATTTTCTTGGGAATGGCAGGCTATTATCGGAGATTTATTGAAGGATTCTCCACTATAGCAAAGCCCATGACACAATTGCTCAAGAAAGGCAAGAAGTTTGAATGGACAGAAGCATGTCAGAAAAGCTTCCAAGAGCTAGAAAGCAAATTAACAACGGCACCAGTATTAATCGTGCCAGATATACACAAGAATTTTGAGGTATATTGTGACGCATCCCGGAAAGGCCTCAGATGCGTATTGATGCAAGAAGGTAGTTGCGTATGTCTCTAGACAACTACGCAAGCATGAGGAAAATTATCCCACCCATGACCTGGAATTAGCAGCAGTCATCCATGCACTCAAGGAATGGAGACACTTTCTACTTGGGACTCGTTGTGAGATATACACAGACCATAAGAGTCTTAAGTATATTTTCACACAGCCAGAATTAAATTTACGGCAACGATGCTAGTTAGAGTTGGTGAAGGATTATGATGTTGGAATCCACTATCATCCCGGAAAAGCAAATGTTGTGGCAGATGCACTTAGTTGCAATCCCAGCACGGACGACGACAGTATACCAAAATTGAGGCCAGAATTTCAACAAGAATTTGCCCGACTCAATCTAACAATGGTTACCGAAGGCAGTGTGTCGAATATAGAAATACAGCCTACCCTGGTGGAAAAGATCAAGGAAGCCCAACACGGACACCCCAGCATTGAGGGCATAAAAAGGAAAGTGATTATGGGCAGGGCATCAGAATTCAACATAGATGAGCAAGGAATATTGTGGTACGGAGAGAGGCTATGCGTACCAAATGTCAAGGACCTCAAATAGCAGATATTGGCTGAAAGCCACACAGCTCCATATTCCATCCATCCTGGAGGGACAAAATTGTACAAAGACCTTCAGGAAAATTTTTGGTGGCACGGTATGAAGAGGGATATAGCCACGTTCATTGCATGTTGTGACTCTTGTCAACGCATCAAGGCCGAGCACCAGAAACCAGCCGGACTGTTACAGCCCAATAAGATACCCGAGTGGAAGTGGGACGAGATTGGAATGGACTTTATTGTCGGACTGCCTCGGTCACGACACGGAAACGACGCCATATGGGTCATAACCGACAGATTAACCAAAGTGGCACATTTTATTCCGGTAAGGACAACTTACACCACTCAGAGACTGGCCAGACTTTATCTTGCCCGTATCATCTGCCTACATGGAGTCCCTAAAACTATCATCTCAGATAGAGGCACACAGTTCGTCTCTAGATTTTGGGATCACCTACAACAGGCACTGGGAACCCAACTAGCCTTCAGTACCGCATACCATCCTTGGACTGATGGGCAGACTGAACGCGTAAACCAAATCCTTGAAGACATGCTAAGAGCATGTGTCCTCACCTATGAGAACAGTTGGGAAGAAAGTTTGCCATATGCAGAGTTCGCATACAACAACAGCTATCAAGCCAGCTTGCAAATGGCACCCTTTGAAGCTCTATATGGGAGAAGATGTCGTACCCCGCTAAATTGGTCAGAGACCGGAGACAGCCATATCTTCGGCCCAGACATGCTCAAGGAGGCCGAGGAGAAAGTTAAAACAATTAGAGATCGACTCAAAACAGCTCAGAGTCGGCAGAAGAGTTATTACGACCGAAAGCATCGGGAAATCAGTTTTGAACCTGGAGAATTGGTGTACCTAAGAGTTTCTCCTATGAAGGGTCTGCAACAATTCAGGATTAAGGGGAAACTAGCACCAAGATTCATCGGACCATTTCATATAGTGGCCCGAAGAGGCACGGTAGCCTACCAGCTAGAACTACCCGGAGACTTATCCGGTATCCACAACGTGTTTCACATCTCGCAGTTGAGAAAATACATGAGCAACCCAGAGAAGCAAGTTTCACATGAGTATATTGACGTGCAACCGGACCTCACTTACCGGGAGCACCCAATAAAAATATTAGAAGAGTCTGAGAGGAGGACCCGACAGAAAACCATTAAGTTTTTCAGAGTTCAATGGAGTAATCACACCGAGAAGGAAGCAACTTGGGAGAGCGAGGATTTTCTTCGGACAGAGCACCCACACCTGTTTAAGGATCAGTTGAAATCTCGGGGACGAGATTTTTCCTAAGGGGGTAGGTGTTGTGACACTCCAAAAATTTTGGTGGTTTGTTTTTCAAAAGAGCCTTGCTTGGTTTGAAAGAAGGTCATTTAAACCCTTCCTAAAAACCATCTTCTAAGTTTGCCCTCTCAAAAATCCTTTTCTTGGATTTAGTTTTCTTTTAAAAAGAAAACCCTTTTAGTTTTGGACTTTTATTTGGTTTTGATCCCTTCTAAATTTTACCATGCCACCTATGGTGAAATTTTCCCAAAACCTCTCCTCCCACTTTGGTACAATCCAAACATTCTTCCCAAACAAATAAAATCCATTTTTTTGATTTTATTCCAACTATTTCTCCTCCCAATATAAATCTGTCTTTTCTTTTGAGCCTAGGTGGATTGCAAAGCAAGTACCCTAATGCTTTTGATTTTTGACCTCAACTCAACACCCTTGGATAGTCCTTTGTACCCACAACCCAAAACCATCTTGATCCACTCTTCTCCTGTTCAAATATTTCAAATTTCACTCACTGGAAGTTTGGACCAGATTTGCCAAATTTGGTGAAATTCATATCTACACCTCTCCAAAAATTCTACAAATATTCAGGCAGCCTCAAGATGCCATGAGAGGCCCCTCCACCAAAAACCAGCTCAAAGAAAAATCCCTACATGCCTAGATCATTTTGTCGAACACCTTGCATACACTGTTTCTGTCCATCTTCGGTTAAATTCATAATTTCAGTGTCAATCTTCGACAAAATTCAGTCACAAGCTCATAGTGCACTTGGCACGTAGCTCACGGCCTGGCTTGCTTGTTAGGAGCCTCACACGCGCGCTTGGCGCCTTCCTAGCGTCGGTGGAGCCCTGGCCCGCCTGCGCCGGCGTGTCTTGCGGCGGCCGTATCACCGTAGCGGCCGACAAGGAGCAGAACGGCGGCATAACGCCGTTCAGCGCCGCCCAAACCCCCTGGTGGCTCCGCGTGGTCCTTTCCTCGCCAGCACACGCATGCAGCACCATTGCCGTGGCGCGGCACGCGCAGAGCGCGCTCCCTGCCGCCGACGGGCCCGCGCCGCCCCGTTCCGTCGAGCTCCCCCTAAACAACCCAATCCCGACGCGATTAGCATCTAAACGGAACCAGGGAACACCGATGGTGACGCTCAACCTCTGAACCCTCCCGTGCAACCACTGCGCCGCCGTAATCACCTCGCCGGAGAACCCCGTTCTCGGCAACCGCCTCGAGGCGGCTATATATAGCACCCCGAGATTGCTCTCGCCTCCGCACGACTCCACCATCTCACCAGACCCCGCCCAACCACTGAACGAGCCTCAAGGGGCCTTTCCTCCTCGACTCCGGCCACCTCCGTCCGCCTCGGGCTCCGCCATCTTTCTCTCCGGTCAGAACCCCGCCGCCGCCCTACTTTCGACCGTAGCCTCGTACCACCTCTAGTAAGATAACCCCCACCTCAATTTTGACCTCGCAGCTCTCTCCGGCGAGATCCACGACCACCCGAATCGCCGTCCGCCGGAGCAAGCGTCGCCGCCGACGTGGTACTCGCCGGCGACCACCACCACCTCCCACAGATGCGGAATGGCGCCCTGAACACAGAGGTACTCTCCGATCTCCCTTCCTCGCCGTGGATCGCCGCCGGCGACCATCGCGGCTCTCGGGCGCCGACGAGCCCGGGCTCCCTCGTTTGAAAATTAAAACCTGACGGGTGGGACCCGCCCGTCAGCCTCTCCTGTGTTCTTTTTTTTGAATCGTTTACTGAAAGCGTAGTCTGGCAAATACGTTTCCACTCTGAACCGTTTTTCTGTATTTTTCTGCAAAGCCCCCTGGAAATTTTCTGTTTCATTCCAGATGAGTCCTTGGGTTAAAACCCTTATAACTTTTTAATGGAAAGGAACTTTTGAGTGATTCTTTTTCTGTCCTCTTCAAATTTTTTTCTAGTTTTTTATCATATTTATTTGAAAAATATTTGGAACACTTTTCTGTACACTCACGGTATTTACGTTGCGTGCGTATCTTTTCTTATACCGTAGATACCGGAGGAGGTGACGGAGCTGCAAACCTCGCACAGTTAGACTCCGACTACTCCGAACCAGGCAAGCATGTTTGAACTCTTGATATGATGAGTGTTGTTGCGTGTTTGCATTTTAGTATGATCATGGCATGTTTATGAACAACTATTTGAATGTTATATTTCATATACATAATTGGAAAGTAAGTTTCGGTAAGCATTATGTTGTTGGATACATATTTGCATAGCCATTTGTTGTCATGAGGATGGGCAAGATGGCAGTGTTGTGATATGCCAGTCTTATGCCAGATTATTTGACTTCCGTGTCGTCATGACACAAATCACATTCCCATTCATTCCTTCCTATACTGTCACATGTTTTCCGAAAGGAATATGGCATAGTAAGTTGTAAATCGTTTTCCTGGTACACACCAATAGAGAGACTGGGGTGAGGGTTCCATGGCCCTGGATTAAAGCCCGTCATCCGGTCAGGGGGCATGGGTGTTTCCGGTTGGGACCGAGAGGGGGGCACCCCTTAGAGCGCGCGTATAGAAATTTGATCCCATGCTATTCGAGGTTGTGGCCTCCCCGTCTCAAAGTTTTTCTTGGACGTTGACCAGGGTGATTCCTGGCATCGTGAGGTGAAATGGGTGTGTACTAGTTAAATGTGTTTCTACTGAAATACCGTAAACAGAACTAGTCCTTCGTGACTACGGAAATCCGTTGACTGTGGTCAGTTCATCCAAACTCTGCAGAGTCTCAAATCCGTCAATTGTCTTGTACTTTGTTCAAGTACTATATTCATCTTATCTTGTCAGGTATCAACCACAGTGATAAAACTCCGGTGGGATTTATGTGTGATAAATCCGGTTAACAGATTATTCTTGTGGATGGACTAATATTGTCATTTACATTTATTACAAGCCCTGTCTGTGATGTTGCTCAGAAGTCCGACGGTGGCAGACCTGTTATTTACTTTTGTTATGAACCCTGTCTGTGATGTCGCTCAGACGACCGACTGTGGTATTGCTTTTAAAGCCCTGTCTGTGATGTCGCTCAAACGTCCGACTGTGGTATTGCTTTTAAAGCCCTGTCTGTGATGTCGCTCACACGTCCGACTGTGGTATTTCTTTTAAGCCCTGTCTGTGATGTCGCTCAGACGTCCGACTGTGGCATTTCTTTTTAAGCCCTGTCTGTGATGTTGCTCAGACGTCCGACAGTGGTATTTCTTTTAAAGCCCTGTCTGTGATGTCGCCCAGACGTCCGACTGTGGCATTTCTTTTTAAGCCCTGTCTGCGATGTCGCTCAGACGTCCGAAAGTGGTATTTCTTTTAAAGCCATGTCTGTGATGTCGCCCAGACATCCGACTGTGGCATTCCTTTTAAAGCCCTTTATGTGATGTCGCTTAGACGTCCGACTGCGGCACGCATTTTATTTATTTACCTTTCGAGGCATTGCTCCAGACACCCGATCGGTTTTCATTTATTTATTTTATTCATCAAGTCCTGCAATATTATCGTTATTTTATGAGCATCATCCTTGTTCATGACGCATTCATGCATTCAAGTATTCCAATACCGTTTTTGCCCACTTTTGTTACTAGTTACTTCGAAGTTTTTACTTATCCAGATTATAAAAAATATTTCTACCATCCATATTACACTTGTATCACCATCTCTTCGTTGAACTAGTGCACCTATACAATTTACGAATGTATTGGGTGTGTTGGGGACACAAGAGAATTATTGTTATTTGGTTGCAGGGATGTTTGAGAGAGACCATCTTCATCCTAAACCTCCGACGGATTGATAAACCATAGGTCATCCACTTGAGGGAAATTTTCTACTATACTACAAAACTCAGCGCTTGGAGGCCCAACATGAGTCTATAAGAAGAAGGTTGCATAGTAGACATCAAGTATTAAGTTCATAAAGAACGAAGTAACGTCTTAAGGAAGATGACATGATGTACAGAAAGTAAACTCAATCAATATCAATAAACCCAATCTTTTTGTCCATAATGACATGATGCAAGTACGTGTCATGTGCCCTTCTATCACTGGAATTGAGCACCGCAAGATCGATCCCATTACAAAGCTCCTCTCCCATTGCAAGAAAAATTAATCTACTTGGCCAAACCAGACAAATAGATCGGAGAGAAATACAAAGCTAAAATAATCATGCATAAAAGAGTTCAGATACGACTCGAATAATATTTATAGATAATCTGATCATAAACTCACGATTCATCAGAGCCGAACAAAAGACCAAAAAGATGATTACATCGAATATATCTCCAAGACCATAAAGTAGAATATTGTATTGAAGATCAAAGAGAGAGACGCAGCCATCTAGCTACTAGCTATGGACCCATAGGTCTGTGCTAAACTAATCACACATCATCGAAAGGGCGGCAAGGTAGATGCAGAGCCCCAGCATGAGAACAGGAATTTATGGCGGCGAAAAAAGTGTTTTGGGTGGCTCTCTATTGGTTTCCCGATTTTAAAGAATCTATAAAGCTGGAATTACGTCAAACGAGGGAACGAGGGGCCCACAAGGCACCGGGGCACGCCTACACCCCCTGGGTGCACCCTGGCGGCTCGTGGGCCACTCCTTCGTCTTCTAGCCTCCTTCCAAAGCTTATATTATTTCTTATGTCTAGAAAAAATTCGTCAAAAAAATTCATGGCAATTGGACTTTGTTTGATACTGATTTCCTGAAAACCAAAACAAGCAAAAGACAGTAACTGACACTTCGCACTAAGTTAATAGGTTAGTCCCAAAAATGATATATATTTGCATATAGAACACCAAAGGTTGATATTGTAATAGTATGGAGCAATCAAAAATTATAGATAGGTTATAGACATATCAAGGCAGCATTGGCATGGCACACAGGGACTGCCCTATTAGACTGTATTTTGTATAAAGCTTCTGTGTATATCCTTATGTTGTATTTTGTGTACAATATGTACCCTTATATATAAGAAAAGCCACACCCGCGTTAGGGTGTCAATCAGTTTTCCAACCTCATTATTTTTACATGGTATCAGATTAGGTTTTTCTGTTCGCTTCCGCATCGCTCTCGTTCCGATTGTGTTGCTCCCCTCGTTGATCCCGGCATCGATCTCGTTCCCGATGGCTAACCGACCCGGCCGCCGCCTCTTCCACCGTCATGGCCGCCGGCGCCCCGGCATCGCCGTTTCTGCTCTCCTCACCCTTGCTTCCTCTGGGTTCCTCCACAGCATCCGCCCGGCGCATCCGGCGCTGGCCCACCGGCCTACTCCGGCCAGTCTGTCGCCGCCCAACCACTGGCGCCCCACGGTGCAGCTCCGCCGCCGTACGGGTCTCTGCTGCAGGGCTCAACCTTCTCTGACCAGTCCGTCGCCGCCCCGCCGCCGGCGCCCTCTGCCGCGGCCACGCCGCCGTACAGGACTCACCGTTGGGTTCGCTCACTCGGCCAACGTATGGGGCGCACGGGGCGTACGTGAGTCAGCCCACTCCACTGATATATGGGGCGCTCACTCCCACGACCGGGTCTCCATCCACTCGTCCTACGTACGGGGCGTCTGGGTCTTCCTACGCTCCACCATACAGGGCTCCCCTCGCGTACAGGTCGCTCGGGTACTAGTAGGGATCGTCAGCGGACCAGCACTTGCCCAAGGGCCAGCAGCCATACGGCGCCACCACGGCCAGTCTGTGGCCGACTTCATTGGCGCAGCCGCCTCCCTACGGCCCTGCTGCACCTTCGGGCTTTTTTGCGCCGCCGCCGTCTTCGGATCATGGAGCATCTACTCCACCGTTCTACTTTGCGCATCTCATTCCAGTGAAACTGACGACGGACAACTACCTGTATGAGTTGAGATTCATACAATTTTTTTTTGGAAATTTATACAATTCTTTTTTCAGTTTTCCTTTTTGTTCTTGTAGAGTATATGACTTGACTAGGACTTGGTTAAGTCTCCATCCGCTGAGACCATGGTGTCAACAGACCAGGTATGCGTAGACTTAGATTGGTGAAAAGTAGCTACCGTTTTTTAGAACACGGTACAATCGAAATCGCTCACATGCACGAGCATATACTCATACCTATGAATGCACGTACGCAAGCACAACCTATCCCTATGAGCACTTTCGAGAGACTGAGTCGGCATTGCATCTTGAGATTTATGAAGTCACCATAGGTGCCTTGTAGTCGACCGGAACATCTCACACTGAACAAACATCGCTGAAAATGCTGAAATATATCCAGAAAAATGCGACCACCAATGTCAAGTCTAGAACTTGAATCCCAGTAGACTGAGGATACCACTGTCCTCCTAACCTTCTGTGGATACATTCATATGGGTTAGTAAATCTGTAGTTAAGGTAACGACTTTTTTTAATTGCTATGGTGAGCTGGTGCAAGTAAAATGTAGTGGCTGTTGGCCAACGTGTGCGTGGTGGACGTCAAGAGCTACTCTTATCATGGTGCCATCGAATATGTCATCATCCAGGGCTCGAACTATAGTATCAGTGCAACCGGCAACGTAAAAAAGTTTATCAGATTCGGCTGGCATGTGCTACTCTTATCAGTTCACTATATCGATGAAGATGCAAATCATTGCTCGTGAGCCATTCACTGAGTAGGACACATAAGGAGTGAAAAAAACCACAAAACTGGCCCTTTGGCCAAAGTTCAGCACAAAATAACCATGTTTCGAAAATATTTCACAAAATGGTCCTACCTGCCTGAGCCCGCACCCGGGGTGCCATGCCATTTAGCACAACGCACTGGTCAAGGGCATCATAGGGGTCGCCGATGACTTGCCACGTTGGCTGGGCATGGCACCATGGCGCCACTGGCCAGGGCGCTATGCTCAACAGCATGACCCCCCAGCCCAGGGCGCCACGCCCCTTGCATCAACAAAATAGAGTGGCTCCTCTGTTTCCCACCACAAGCCCTCTCTTATCCCCTTCTCCAGCCCGTCCGCCCCACTCACGACCCTCTCTAATGCCCACAAAATTTCATCGATCGGAGCACCAAATCGGTGATTTATCCTCTCCTTCGACCCCTCAAGGTATTATCCATCATTCCTCCTCTTTTTGTTGGTTGAAATCTCCACATTGTGACGATTTGGGAAAACCCTAGGTCTTCCAATTTTTCTATTTTTGTTTATGCGTTTTGGTGTTTATGATTGTAGATGGCGAGGATCGTGAGTGCATCATGTGGACTTTGTGTCCTTTGAGAAGGGAGACGCGGAGTATGGTGACCCGAAGAAGAAGCCGATAGTGATGGTGTTTCCCACAAGTCCTAGCCTTGAGGAGGTTGTGGTTGATCTTCGAAGAAGGTTGAATTGAATGGAAGAAAGCGATGGAGTAGACTTAATCGAAAGGTATAAAGTTGGGTATGGGCAACATATTCGTTGGAAGATAATGCCTCTTGACTCTGAGTTTCATTGGGAAGCATATAAGGAGAGTGTGTTGGCATCACAAGATAAATCATTTGAGATATTTGCCACAAAGGTTGTTCGTGCTCGGTTGCACATTGATTTGAATCGGTGTTAGAAGCCCGGTTCGAGATTCCCAACATGTTAATCCGGATGTGTATGACACAACAATGACCCAACCTCCAATGACCCAACCTTTGAGCCCCGTCGGGAACGACCAAGTTGATAATGAAGTCTTGCACATCGATGGTGATGAGTTTCAGGGTGATGAATCGGAGGCTTATCTTTGTGACCATTATGTTTGTGACGTGGAGGCAAATTGCATGGAAGAGGACATGGACCATGACATTCCATAAAATAGGTCCTATGCGTGGGACTCAGAGGATGAAGGCCCAGATGAAGAAATAGATTAGATGGTTTGACGGCTAAAGAAGACAATGCTTTCAAGAAGGTAATAGGTCGGGATCACAAGACATCATTGTTTCGTGATGCAAACCTAGCCGATAAGGCGGTTGTTGATGGTGGCACAAGTAAAATTCTTGCACAAAAGTTAACTTCAAAGCGAGATACAGTGGCAAGTGTGTATGGTGTTAGTGAAGGAACAATCTTTGTAAGCTTGGTAGAACTTCAAATATGGGTCAAGGACTACGCGGTTAAGTTTCAATGACCATTCATTGTGGCAAAGTCAAACTCCAAATTGTGTTATGTGGTCAAATGTGTGGAACACAAGAAGCATTGCCCTTGGGTTATCTGTGCAAGATGTGTGAAAGGCGGGCCTCATTGGAAGATTACAAGTTCTGTGTTACACCACCGGTGTAGTGGCAAGGATACTGATGAGGCCAATGTAAAGGATGGTCACCGTCAATTAACCTCCAAATTCATTGCATATCGATGTTCACCCCCCATAAAGATACTCCCGCCATATCCCATAAGGGCGTTGATGGAGATGGTGAAGGAGGTTTTTGGGTAAAAGGTGAAGTATGGGAAGGCATGGAAGGCCAAGCAAGCCACCTTTGAGATATTGTACGGTGGATGGGAAGAATCATACAACCACCTCGCGATGCTGTTGAAAGCAATGGCGGCAGAAAATCCGGGCATGTACTATGTGGTGGAGCCAGATGGCGTGAGAAAAAGGATATACAATGTTGCACCCGCTTAAATATTTGAACGTGCATTCTGGACTTTTGAGCCATGCATTAGGGCCTTCAAGCATTGTAGGCCGGTTATGTCCGTGGATGGCACATTTCTGACCGGCTAGTTCAAGGGCACATTGTTGATAGCCGTTGCTAATGATGGTGGTGACAAATTGGTTTCATTGGCTTTCTCTTTGGTTTCGGTCGAGAACAATGACAACTGGGAGTGGTTTCTTAGTCTAGTGAGGACCAAGGTAATTGGACCTCAAAGAGAGGTTTGCATCATCTCGGACCACTACCAAGGGATACTCAATGCAGTGGAGATTGACATTCCAGGACATCAATGCGTGCATCATAGGTGGTGCATGACGCATTTTGTGTCTAACTTTTACCGGGCATGTGGATACACAGAATTGTCTGACCTTCTCCATGATTGTTGTCTCGCATTTTCCACTAGACATTTCGAGAAATTGTGGGACAAAGTGTATGCCAAAGCAAATAATGGTGGCAAAGATTTCCCAAATAGGAACCTTGCCGATAAAGGGAAGTAGGCACGGGCTTTCGACAACGGAGGAGTGACGTATGGTGACATGAAATACAACATGGCTGAATGTTTAGACATGGTGATAAAGGTTATCCGTGCATTGCTGGTGACAACAATAGTAGAGTATACATTCCAGAAGTTGAATGCCTATTTTCAGAAGTATAGTGAGGAAACGGCTAATTTGATATCCAGGTAAAACAAGTCCAAAAAGACGTATAGGTACCACCAAAGGTCAATGATTTTGAATGGAATACAAAGCACAGAAGGCGGATTCACACAAAATCCAGTCCTTTGATAACATTGAATTGATTTACCAAGTTGATGAGTACGGTGGAATGTTGTGTGACGGTGTTTCATATGGATGTGGCTCTTTCAAGGTTTATCTTACATGGGCGCATGCTCATGCGAGAGGCCTACATTGTATCATCTCCCGTGCTCTCACTTTATGGCTTCATCCCGCACTACAAATTTGAGTGTCAATATGATCAACAATGTAAGATTGGAAGAGTATTCAATCGAGGCGGTAAAAATACATGGGTTGCGAGATTTCATCCCTATCACAGACTCCCACTGTACCCCGATTTGGAAATGAAGTTGGCCACACATGGAAGACGGAAGACAAAGCGTTTCTTGGGAGATATGGCTAATTGGGGTGGTGGATTCCGTAAGGAATGGGGGAGACAACATTTCATGGAGCCTCATGATATCTGTCACATCCCTAGCTTCTGGTAATGCACTAGGCTAGTCTCATGTGTGCATCATGTTTAATATTGAAAGAAACTTGAAATGGGGACTGCCTAAACCCTAGCATCAAAGGAATTCACTAGGTTCAACTAAAATATTCTCAGTGAATCCAAATGGCTTTCAAAAATGTTGATCATTTCTGGAAAATGCTAGAAACAATAACCAGAGGTGTCGTGGAATTGTCATGTCAGATGTCCTAGTGAAAGGACTTAATCATGGAGCCATCGCAACTAGGAAGCTTGAAGGGGTTAATTGGGACAAGAGACACGAGAGGTTTATACTAGTTCGGCCCCTTACAATGAAGGTAAGGCCTACGTCTAGTTGGGTTGGTATTGCTTGATGTTTCGATGACTAGGGAGCAAGATACGCTAAGCCTGGTTTCTCGATGAGTTGTTTCTTACCCTAAGCCGCCCGCAGGTTGTCCCCTAATATACACGGGTGGATGCCCTGCGGCCTACAGAGTCCCGGCTGGCTCATAGACAGTGTCCGGCTCAGTGACTAGTTAAGTCTACCATATGTTACAAGTCATATCATTATGACGGTTTACCACTATGGGCCTTAAGCCGCCTGTGGGCCTTAGACCCTTTATTGAACCGTCATCTTCATGCTCGATCTTGGGCTTCTTCCGATGAGTCCTCTTTGTATAACCCGGCCCCTCCTGGGCGGATTACACAAATAGTTATATCCCCAACATTAGGCCCCAGATTGATTTGAACCGGTTCATGTCAATCTTAAAATATCTTAAGAGACAAACCTTCGGTCCTTTGTGTGTGCAAAAGGGTTTAACCCTTCATGACGTCATCTTCTGGATCCATGTTAACCCGCCATGACGTCATCTCCAATTAAACCTTTATTTTATCCTGCTATATCTTCAACGGATCTTTGCCTTTACTGATTGTCCCGAAACCCGAGGCGTCGGGGTCGCTGGATAATAATATCCAATATCCTCGTTTCTCGCACAGTCCCGGTCAGCCCTTCCCTATAAATAGACTTCGACCTAGATCTTCTCCATTTTCTCCCTCAGTCATTCGTCTTCTTCCTCTCGTTGTTTCTCTGCCGTTCGAGCTCCGCCGCCGCCGCCATCGCGGATCTCCTCGTCCTCGTCAACTCAGGCCGCTGCATCAACCTGTTTTGACCAGAAAAACGCGACGATCCTCCGCAGCAACTCTGCATCCGTAAGTTTCCTCTTTTTTATTCCTCTGAGCCACATTAGGAACTTCGAGTTCTTTGGTGTTCTTCGTTTGTTCGACAGGAACCCCTCATAGATTTCATCACCACCGCCATTTCTTGATCTTTAAGATGATATAAAACAGACGCAGTAGCTATTTCGCACCCATTTCGAATGCAAGCAGACCCCTTTCCGTCGCACAGAGGCCCCGTTCGAGCCCTTGAACTTTATCTGTGCCAGTTCTAGGTCTAGAAATTTTCCTTTTCAGAACAGCCGTTTGATCCAAAATAATAGCCGCAACTTGTGAAACCTGTTTGTGTGACCCTCATTGCTGGTTTAAAACAGACAATGTTAATTGACAACCTTGCCAGCTCCTAGCGACTTAAAATAACTTAACTGCTACTGATTCCCATAGCGGCTTAGATAACCAGATATAATCAGCCATATGTCATTAGGCCTCCTCATAAGCCTCCATGTTGAATAGACTTAAGAATATTTTCTCTCTGGGTTAAAATTGAGCCGGAGCTTCTTATTTTGTCATAGGCTTCTATTTACATCATGGCACCGAAGGCAACCAAAGCTCCTGTGACCTGTAATTGGGTCCCATCCACAGTCACAAAAAGTAAATTGTCTGAATTTGTGAAGTCTGGTCATCTGCCCAAGAAGGAGGTCATGTCTTATCGTGCCCCTGACTCATCCGAGGAGAAACCTCAGCCCAAAGAAGGGGAGGTGATAGTTTTTATGGATCATATGAGCCGGGGATTTGCCCCACCCGGTTCAAAATTCTTCAGGGATGTTTCACACTTCTTTGACCTGAGACCTCAAGACATCGGGCCCAATTCTGTGTCAAACATTTGCAACTTCCAAGTCTTTTGCGAGGTGTACCTGGGGAAGAACCCAATCTGCTTTTGTTTAGAGAGCAATTCTACTTAAACCGGAAGAACGAACGTGCCAACGGGCCCAGCTTAGAACTTGGTGGCATCTCGATTCAGCGGCGGAGACACTGCCTTTTTCCTTATGCTGAACTACCAAGTCATCCAAAGGATTGGAATCAGACATGGTTCTATTGCCAGGACACTTCTCCGGCTGGCGAGAACCCTCTGCCCGGCTTCCTCGCTCTGCACCTTGAATCCAACCACCCACTGCCGGATAAACTTTCTGCTGTTGAACGTCTGCCACTTGCTCCCACCATTAGAAGAATCAAAGCTGTTTTGGGAAACGGGTTAGACGGCATCGACCTGGTCCGAGTCTGGGTCACTTGGCGAGTTCTTCAGTTAAGCCGTCGCCCTGGCTTAATGTGCACTTACTCAGGCGAAAAGGATGACCCACTGCGTCATAGTCCCGACGACTTACCAGATGATGTGGTGGAGGCCACAATCCAAACATTGTTGAAAGAGGGCACAGTGACTAGTAATGCCTTTGGCTTACTTCCCTTCTGCAAGAAGAACCTGGCTCCCGCAGTGAGTTATCAACCTCAATGAATATTCTTTAATATAATACACCTTGCTTTTATTCATAACCCCTTATCATTTTTCACAGGCCGATGACAACTTCTGGAAGGTGAAGTATAACCATGAGGCGGCCAAATAAGCCAAGGCAGCAAAAAGAGCCGAAAGGAAAACCGCCAAGATAGGAACTTCGAAGAAGAGGAAGCCAAGCACTTCAGAAATGTTTAAGCTGGATGACACTGATGATGATGAAGAAGAGGTAGCTTTTCACTCCCTTGACTCTTTTGTCATTATTTTATGGACATCTAT
Source organism: Triticum aestivum (assembly GCF_018294505.1). Lineage (NCBI taxonomy): Eukaryota > Viridiplantae > Streptophyta > Magnoliopsida > Poales > Poaceae > Triticum > Triticum aestivum. Next base: position 11,123,095 of record NC_057795.1, on the reverse strand, counting down.
CCTTTCAGGAGGATACGGGGAACAGCCAAGCGGTTGACGAAGAGGTAACTATAATCTCCTCCGACTCAGAGCCTTTGCCCAAGCAAAAAATCTGAAGGGTGACCCGGAAAGTAAGATTTTCACATCCTGTAGCTTGTCAAGATCCTCAATTTCTTTTGAAGCAACAACAGTTTGAAAGCCGGAGGCAGATCCGAAACAACAAGGATGTAGAGCTCTCCTCCGGCTTACCTGACGTAACCAGGAAGCGTCGGACTGAGGTTATCTCCGATTTATGTTTTGTTTTACCTTTTGCGGGTTTATTTCGCCAACCTCTCAATTCATCTGACTCCAATTATCAGGATACCTCTCCTTCTTCCGGCGAGTCTATGCAATCTAACATGCCAGCTTTCAAAACTGCCCCTAGGTAATGTAACTTTGTTTACTTTATGTTTTACCTTACCCATGCCTTTGTACTCATCCTTCTGCCTTTGTCCACAGCGTGCAAGTAAAACCCAGTAAGAGGGTAAAAAGGAGTAAGCTGCCCCAAGACCCGGTTGTGACTGAACCAGAGATTGGCACGGCAGCTCCTGATAGTTCTACCCATCAGCCGCCGCCTGAATTAGCCCATGTCATTCCAGCATCAACCTCTGATCCACCCGCCGAAGACAGTCTCAATAGCTCTGATAATCCGGACGCTCCTATCCCGGCTAAGACAATTGATCTGGAGGTTGAGATTCTGAAGACTCAGTTTATTGAACCGGGGCGGCCCACTATCCTTGCCAAGTGCTCTACTAAGGAAGAACCATTGGAACGCCGAAAGTCCAAGCTGGACATTGCTGACTGTACTCATTTAAGCATTGGAGATATAGTCTCTGGCTATCTTAATCAAGTACATAGCAGCCGTGACCTGGAAATTGACATGGTGAAGCAAATACAGCAAAAATTTGAGGTATAACTTATGCCCCTTTTCTGAATCATACTTACTGTATCAGCCCCCAAGTCTAGTGCTTTTGAATAAATATGTTGTAGACTTAGAAAAACTGCTTAACACTTCTTGTCCAGTTTAGAAAGAAGATACTTAACCCGGTTTGTAACATGATACTTTGAACTTGCGATACACATTAGCCCCCAAGTGTCAAGCATCTTTGCTTGCAAAGTGCTTGAGACTTACTTTCCACGAACCGGCATTGTAAGTTAAAATTCTTCAGCATACATTAGCCCCCAAGTGTCAAGTATCTTTGCTTGCAAAGTGCTTGGGACTTAATGTTATCTTGCTATGATTCTCATTATAACCCGGCATTAATGCAGGCCACCATAAGTCAATTTGAGTCGGAGACTGCTGATCTGAAGAAGCGCCTGGCAGCTCAATAACTTGAAATTTAAAAGGCCAACTCCAAATTTGAATTCAGCGTCTCTGAACAAGAGAAGTTGAAGAAGAATTTTGAGGCGGCGAAGAAAATCTGGGCTGATGAAAAGGCTTCACTGGTGACCCGGGCTGAAACGGCAGAGGCATTGCTTGCAGAAACAACAGCGGAGCTGTCCGGCTTAAAGCGCGAGCTATCTCAAATGGTCTCAACAATCTTTGGTAAGTTACTCATATAAACTTTAAACCTTGCCAATCTCCTTTCAATGATTACTTCAATTGTCAGCTCCGGCTCACCTTATGTTTAATAATGCAGGCCCTAGGAGCACAAACCTCAAGCAGAACATGTTGATCAAGCTGAAGGTAGTTTATACTCTTGTGGAGCAGCTCTATACCGGGTCACAATGTGCTCTGGCTGTTGTAGCTTTATCAGATGACATTCCTTATCTCCTGCAAGACATGCTGAAACGGCTTGCTTCACTACCTCAGCAGAACCAAGATCTAAGGCGGGCGTCCGCAAGAGCCGGGGCCATAGCCGCGTTGAGTCGAGCGAAAGCATGGATTCCAGAGCTAGACCCAGCCGACCACGCTCTTGGATACCCGAGTCTGAAAGAAGATGGGACCGTATTTGATGAACATGACTTCACCGCCTGCGTCAAAGATATACGTCCCGAGGCAGCGGAGGAGGAGGTCAAATCGTCAAATGCCCCCTCCTCGGTAGTGGCCTTGCCGGCTCTCTCGGCAGGTCCCTTGCCGGGCTCTTCGGTGGGCCCCCTGGCGGCATCCTCGGCAGCGCCCCCGGCGCTTTCCTCGGCAGCGATCCTCTCCGCCTCTGCCACGGCCTCCGCGGTGACGTCCTTGATGGTGGCGTCGACGTCCTCCGAGGAGGGGTCTGTGCGCCAAGAAAGGGACGGGGCGAAGCCAAGAGCGAAAGCTAATAAGGAATAGAGGAAAAGGAGAATGCAAGAAGAAGAGAAGAGCAAGCAGCTTACCCGTGCCGGGCCTAGAGGCGGAAGCCCCTTTTCTGCCAGGGTCTGGCGCCGAGGCAAAGCCACCGGCGCCTGCGTTCTCCTCCCCCTCCTCCATGTGCACGGCCTCGGTGCTTGGTGTCCTTGCTGGGGACGCCCCTTGGGGAGGTGTAGTCGACGGGGGTAGCACGATCGGAGAAGCCCTCTGTGGCTCCCTTTGGTGCTGCTCCTCTCCTGCATCCACGACATGATTAGCACTGGAACATCGACCGTGACGCACGCTGATGGATGACGGATGGTGGACTTACGCTGGGGGTTGGGCTGGGGGCTGCTGTCCGGGCTGCTCGACACCACCAGCGGCGTGCTGGAGGTGCCTGCCGGGGGCTGTCCACTCGCCGAAGTCCCGGCCCTCTTTATCCTTTGGGCCAGCGTCTCCACATCCCTGCAGAATAAAGACGGGTAAGCGACACCATCAGGGGGGAGTGTAAGGAGCAGAGGAGAAAAGCAGAGGCCTACTCTTCATTCTCTTCCTCCTCCTCCTCTGTTGATTTCCTCTTCCACTCCGGGCTGAGAGGCCCGAAGTCAAACAAGTCAGCCCCAATCCCCGCGCCAATGTTAGCCGGCGAAGGGGGAGGCGACGACGTTCGGGCGCGCTTGGACAACGAAGAAGCAGATGTCCTCTTCTTCGACACCACGGCTTTCGCTGTCTTCTTCATCGTCACCGCCCTCGTCTGGTGCACGGGAGCTCCCTGGGCTCACCGCAGCTGCACGGCCTGGTCGGGGCGGACTGGCTCGCCGGAGGTAGCCCGCCGCAGGACCCGCCTTCTTCCGGTGATCGAGGGATCGGCGGTCGCGGTCCTCCCCTCCTCGCCCTCCTCCGACGACGACCCGTTGGCGGCGTCTTCAATAATGGGAGCCCCAATGTCGGCGCCGTTGCCCCCCCCAGCGGCTACTGCCCACCGGGCGAGCTCCCCCTCCTTCGCCTCCGCCGCGGCCTTGTCCACCACGCCGTCGGTGCTGCCGGCCTCCTTGAGGAGCTTCACCTTCTCCGCGGCAAGACTCGCCTCCTCCACCCTGGTGGTGATATAGTCCAACTCCGCTGGAGAGGTGTCCTGGACAAGCCGCGGCTCGTCGGTGACATATATCTCGTGCAGGGTGTCGAAGAACTCCTGCACCACAATCCCATCCGGCTCGACCCAGCTTGGGTCAAGGCCATGCGCGACTGGCATCATGTCGATGATCTTGTTCCGACAAGATTTGTTGCTCAGCGGGACCACCCCCGCCGGCAGCTTGAAAACAGGCTCCTTGTCGACCTTGCCGGCCTTCGCGGCGGCCCTGGCAAGCTTGCCGAACCATTCGACCTCGCCCTCGTCGTCAACCTTGAGCTAGAAGATCCGTTGGCATAGATGGGCATGCCTCAGCACCGTCAGGTTGTTGTCGAGGCCAGGACGGAGCCTCATGATGTCGGCGGTGTTCACAAAGAGCCAGGCTGGCCTCCCCTTGTTGTGTAGAGGGGCAATTCAGCGACGGATGAAATAGGCCCCGATCATTTCGAGGGTGAGCCTGGCCTAGGTGGGCTGGAGGATCCTAGTGGTGGCGATTGTGAGCTTCTCATCGTTGGCGTCGACGTCGCTCCAATCCCTTCCGCGGACCGGCGCCTCACGATGAACCTCGCAGAACGCTGCCAGGTCCTCCTCTTCTATCCAGCACCACCGGCCCTGCCATTCTTCCGACCTCTCCTTCGTGGCGCCGTCCGGGTATGCTCCCTTGGCCCTCGGGATCCAAGCGACGCTGCCGGTAATGGCGCCCCCCTTTTGGATCCAAGGGGAGAAGTAATGGCGAAAGAGCGCCGTGCTGGGGTACACCCCAACGAACCCCTCGCAGAGTTGTGTGAAAAGGGCCATGCACGCCACGGCATTCGGGGTGAAATCCAGAAGGTGGAAGCCATAGGTGTGCATGATGTACTTGAAGAAATCAGAGAAGGGGGGACACAGCCCGCAGGAGAAGTAATCAACGAACAAGGGGTACCGCTTTGGGGAGGCCCCGGCGCTGGAAGGGACGACGTGTGTGGCCGGATGCCCCGTGTTCTATGCCCCCGTCTTCACTCCCCACAGGTCCTTGAACATCTCCCGAAGCATGGGCACGTCAACCATCGAAGGGAAGAGGGCGAACTGCGCCCGCCGTGCCGCCAACTCGCTCTCCGACGGCTCCGCTGCCCCGGCATCCTTGGCTGCCCCTTTTCCTTTAGTGGACTTGGGCCATGGCCGTTGCGAGGAGCGAAAAGACAGAGGACGGTGAAACAACGGCGGCGATGGGCGAAAGCAGAGAAGCTCGAGAAGAAAGAGGGCGGCGGTTCTGAGAATGGGGGAAGGCGCAGGGAAGGGGCAAAGAGAGCAGCGCGCCCGCGGTTATTCCTTTTTATGGGGCAGGCGCGGGCCGCCTCCTTCCCCATTAACTATGATGCGACACATGCATGTGAGCGTTGTCCCACGCATGCCTCCCACATCATGCGCACACACGACCCCCACGTCGCACGTTCAACGCAAGTCATGGGGAAGCGCAGCGGACGAAACAGTGGCCACGGTAAAAATCCGCCCCAACTGCCCACGCACCGTTCTGGGCCTGGCCCAACAACGTGCTGCGCTTATGTATGAACCAGGCCTGGGGGCTCCTATCAGTGTACAAAAGTAGGGGCTCTCCTTTTTTACCCCTTTACTTGTGCATGGGACGTCAGAGCCTCCCGCCACGGCCACGCATAGACATGGCAGGAAAGGGAAGCCGAAGAAGAAGCTGAAACCACAAGGCAAAACAGAGCAACAACAAAGACCAAGGACACAAAGATCGAATGGGCGAAGCAGGTTCCCCCAGCATGGACCCTTGCCGGGGCAACCTCAGCAGCCCCGGCAGGACCCTTGCCGGGGCAGCTCGCCCACGTCAGCCGAAGTGAGCCACCCTTGAGCCCACCAATGCTAGACAAATACGTTGGACAAGGCTCGGGAGGCGCCTCCATGGTGGCATGCAGGTCTTTGTGAAGACATAGGATGCTCAAGATCAAATGAGGATAGCAACTATCCACACCAAAGAAACCCACGAGACCCCCGGCAAGGTCCTTGCCGGGGAAGTTAGCGCGCCACGGCAAGGCCCTTGCCGGGCCACCCGACAAGACCCTCGCCAAGCGCACTAGCGGGGCCACTACCAGACCCGCACCAGCCAAGTCCTCACTACTGTTCGCATGCGGCTGCCGACCCAGCCAGCTGGACAGGCACCTGCGTGGCACCATGCAACCCTTCATGGAGGCTCCACCACCATGCCACCTCAGCTGCTTGCCTGCCTACATGGCACTGCATGCACCGCTGGCCAGGGCGCGTGACGAAGCAAGGAGGAGCGGCGGCGGACGGGACGGGCCTTGCTCCCGTCCCCAATAAAGCGAAGGGACACCTAAGACTCGCATTAAATGCGTCTTGTCCTGTAATACCAGCGATAAGCTCGCGAGGCTGTAGCACTTTCCACCTCCTGTGTGCCACTGTGGCAACCCCTTTCGTCTATAAAAGGAGGCCCATGGCACACTGAGAAGGGATTCGGCTCTTTTGAACCTCGCAGCACCTAGGGCTAGTTCGAGAGCTCAAGAACACTAATACATCCACCAAAGCAGGATCATAGTGTTTTACGCATCTTTGTGGCCCAAACCTGGGTAAATCCCCCATGTGTCGTCTGCTAGTCCTGCTCTCCTCACGATCCCCGTGCCCCGCGACCATAGAAGGGATTCCAGTGATCCCATATGTGTCGTTTCCCACCGACAATCCTAGATCATAATGATGCTCACCCAGTTGCAGAAGACATGAAGCTCAGGAAGGATGCAGGTCTGAGACAGTGGAGACTGACTGACCCTTATGCTGTCAGGAGAAGAACTGTTGTGGACTACAGGTTCCATACTAAGGAACAACAGGATTTCTATGAGACAGTGCTGCTTGACAAGAAGCCCATAGTCTGTGACATGAGATGGGTTGATTGGGAGTACATCAGGAAGAATGAAGATCATTATCCTGGAGTTTATGATAGTTTCAAGTCTTGTGGAGTAGTAGACTTTGTTGGGCAGAAGCTCACAAAGTGGAATGATGAGCTCATTATGCAGTTCTACTCCACAGCTCATTCTACCAAGATGGGAGGATAGTCTGGATGTCTGAGGGTACCAGGTACCAGTCAATAGTTGAGGAATGGTCTGAATTAATCAATGCTCCGAAGGAGAATGAGGATGACTTGGATGTCTATGCCAAGAAGAAGAAAGATCACAACTCCATGGCTCACATGTACAGAGAGATCCCAGATGCTGCACTTGAGACACACAAGTTTGGATCTGTACACTATTTGTTGTCAGGACTGCCCACTATCAACTGGATTTTAAGGCATACTTTGCTGCCCAAGTCAGGTGATCACAAGATGATCAGAGGCCATGCAATTAATTTGCTTCACATATTTGATGTGCCTCAGAAGTTCAAAGTCATGAGCCTGATTGTGGAAACAATCAAAAGGACTGCTGCTGATCAGAAGAAGAGTTGTGGGTATGCCCCACAGACTCAGGAGCTTATAAACTCCAAGATGGGCACTGGCATGTATCTCTTGGACAACGAACACTTGCCCATCTACCCTGATTTTGAGGACAACAATGTTGTGATGGATGAAAATGAACCATCTTCTATGCAAGCACAAGAGAAGAAGGAGAAGACAACGGCTGAGAAGGCTGCTAAGATGCCAACTTCTGAAGAGGCATCTCAAATTTTCCTGAGGAGCAAGCAAGATCAGCTTGGCTACTTGATTGCCTCCACTCTAAGGATTGAGAAGGGCTTGGCGACCCTGACTCAAAACCAGGAGAGCTTGGAGAGAATCATAGAGCAAAAGTTTTATGCTCTTGATGTCAAAGTGACTGAGATCCAGACTGTAGTTGAGCAACTTCAGGAGGATGTGGAGGAGAAGAAGGGCAAGTCAACTACTGATGCTTTTGCTAGAGTGCCCAGAGGACAGAGATCTGCTGCAGTGCCTGTGGCAGACACCAGAGCTACATCATCTACACCAGCTACAGCTTCAGTGCATCCAGCTCCAACACCCTCTCCACCAGCTCCAGCTACATTAATAGGAGTCTTCGTCCAAGGAGCCATCTCTACACCATCCCATGAAGACCAAGCTTGAGAGCCGTTTAGCACTATGCATTTCCTATGAACTTTTTGGTAACTTGTTGCCAAAGGGGGAGAAAAATGTATAGATCACAGGCTTCGAGAGAGAGTGTTGCTTTTGTTCTCTCTTGTATTTTTGGTGGTTGAACTTCGTTACTTGCTTGTTTGCTTAATACTCTATGCCTTTTGTGAGATACTTGGATGATCATGTGTTTGATCATATGCTACCTTAATGCTTGTTGGATGACATTATCCTTTTATATTCCTATATGATCATTCACTTTGCTTGGTGATGAGTGCATGTATTTAATTATTATCATTTTGAGCGCTCCACCAAGATGTATGTGACATGGAAGAGTAACCCATGATTCTAATTCTTTGTGCATTTGCAGTCCAAAGCAAATTTTAAATAATGCATAAATTTAGGGGGAGCTCTTACTTTTCACATACTTCTCAAAGCGACAATGTTTTTTCAATCTTATTATCATTTGTCGAAGCTTTGATCTATATGTTGTCATCAATTACCAAGAACGGGGAGATTGAAAGTGCAACTATCCCTGGGTGGTTTTGGTAATTCCTAACAACATATATCTTATTGAGCTAATGCCATTTCAAGATAAATATTTCAGGAAAGCTCAATGATTGGCATGGCATGGATGAGAAAAGTGGATCCCTCAAAATGCTAAGGCCAAAAGGATTGGCTCAAGCTCAAAGCACAAGACTCTACATTTTCTATTTTAGTGATCCAAGATCACATTGAGTCTATAGGAAAAGCCAATACTATCAAGGAGGGATGAGTTGTTGCTTAATGGCTTTCTTGCTCAAAATGCTTAGTGATATGCTCCAAAGCCCTCAACTACTTTCTCATATCCACATATGACCTAAACCAAAAGTCCAACTCAGCCCCACCGATTCTTTCTATCTGACGCCACCGAGTTCAGATGTCATAGCCACTGCCACAAACCGTAGGCAAATCGGTCTTGTCGATAGGGATCTCGGTCTCACTGAGATGGGGTTGTAATCTCTCTGTTTCCATTCGTAACATTTCGGTCAAACCGAGATGAGAGATTGGTCCCACCGAGATTATAATGCAAACTCTCTGTTTCCTTTTTGTAACGTTTAGGTCTTACCGAGATGAGCGAATCGGTCCCACCGAGTTTTCCTGACCAACCCTCTGTGTGTCCATTACCAAAATCGGTCTCACCGAGTTTGTGTAATCGGTCTCACCGAGATTATGTTATGCCCTAACCCTAATCATATCGTTCCTACCGAGTTGCATGTCGGTCCCACCGAAAATCCTAACGGTCACATGATTTGCTAAATTGGTCCGACCGAGTTTCTCAATTCGGTCCCATCGAGATTGATAAGTTGTGTGTAACGGTTAGATTTTGTGTGGAGGCTATATATACCCCTCCACCCACTCTTCATTCGTGGAGAGAGCCATTAGAACATGCCTACACTTCCAATATATATGTTTTGAGAGAGAACCACCTACACTTGTGTTGAGACCAAGATATTCCATTCCTACCATATGAATCTTGATCTCCAGCCTTCCCCAAGTTGCTTTCCACTGAAATCTTCTTTCCACCAAATCCAAATCCTGTGAGAGAGAGTTGAGTGTTGGGGAGACTGTCATTTGAAGCACAAGAGCAAGGAGTTCATCATCAACACACCATTTGTTACTTCTTGAAGAGTGGTGTCTCCTAGATTGGCTAGTGTCACTTGGGAGCTTCCGACAAGATTGTGGACTTGAACCAAGGAGTTTGTAAGGGCAAGGAGATCGCCTACATCGTGAAGATCTACCCCTAGTGAGGCAAGTCCTTCGTGGGCGACGACCATGATGGGATAGACAAGGTTGCTTCTTTGTGGACCCTTCATGGGTGGAGCCCTCCGTGGACTCGCGCAGCCATTACCCTTTATGGGTTGAAGTCTCCATCAACGTGGATGTACGATAGCACCACCTATCGGAACCACGACTAAAACATCTGTCTCTCCTATTGCGTTTGCACTCTCCAAACCCTTCCCTTTACATTCTTGCAAGTTGGGCCTAGTAAGGCGACACCCGTGGGAATACCGTGTGTGAGGCTGCAGAGTGATATGAGGTGTTACATGCTAGATCGGTGTGGCATAGGATCGAGATCCTCACAATATCAACCGTTGCAGTGAATGTAACAATGAGGGGCACAATTATAGAGGTTGTAGCAAAAGAAAGAGATCAAAATGAGATGGTGATGGTGGTGATGGTGGTGTCAACCACGATGATGGTGGAGCTCAAGGAAGTGGTTGTGGTGATGATGGATCTCGGGGACGTGGCCGTGGTGACGTTCGAGCTCGAGGACGTGGCCGTGGTGACGGTGGAGCTCGAACGAGGCACGGGTGAGATGAAAGGGAGAAGCCCGATGTTCCGGATATACTCCGTGTATCGCTCGTCATACTCCATCTTGTCATGAACCGAACCAGATCTCAGGTGAAGCTGATAAACCTTCCTTCATCTGCCATGAAGCATCCACGATGCAATTAATCATACGATGGATTGATAAGAGAAGCCATCCTGCAAAATTACAAATGTATCTGGTAAGCCCCGTTGTCATTTGCAAATATCCGTCAATCCGCCTTTCCAATTTTACACTAACACTACTAGGGAAAACCCTAGTAGTAGCGTGGGTTTAATGCCTACTAGTAGCATGGGACACCACGCTACTAGTAAGGTGCTACAGCTATTATTTAGCAGTAGCGCGCTCGACACACGCTACTGCTAAGACATATAGCTGCAGCGTGTGTTAACTCCCGCGCTACTGCTAATCTAGATAGTAGTAGTGTGTTTACACTCCATCGCTATTAGTATTTTTTATACGCCCTTATACAAATTTTGGTACAATACCAATTATGAGGTTTATATCATTATGTCCATAACAGTGTGTGAAATGTAGGTGGATTAGGTTCAAGTGCAGGTGCAAATGTTAAGTCTTGCATAGTGCTTGCCAAGTTTTGCATCCAAATAGGTGTATGTGTCTGTGTTGTATAATTTTGCGTGAAAAGTATAACCATGCTCGATCTTCAACACATAATTTTGCATAGTTTTCATAGGACTGAAACCTAACTTATCCAACACAAAAACTCTTGCATGGCAGGGGATACGCTAGTAGAATAGTAAAAAAAAATTATAAGTTGAAGCAAATGAAGCAAATGTCATGCTTAATTACGAAAAAAGATTTATCGTTGTGACTTACTGTATCCACTTCGAAGTTCTCGTCCAGCTTGATTCTGAAGCGCCTATCATCATCTAGGAAGATTTTGTCGCACATGCCGCGCTCATCTTCGCAGTATTCGCAAATACCAAAATCCTTTTTGTTGTCAGACATTTCCTATGTTCATAGTTTAAACATTAGTTGAAAATCGATCCAAGGGAACTACCAGGATACTCAACACACAAATCTGGGGCACTCGATATTTCCTACATATTCTGGCACAAGTCATTTCAAAATTCATGGAAAAATCTGGCATGACCTTTGCTAAAATAGGACATATCGAGCGCCTGAAATTTTCCGAAACAGAAATGAATCAACACTCCGGCAAAACATAGGCCACTCGGAGGTGTAACCTGCAAACATGACCGACCACTTGGGCAAGCACATATCCTATTTGAGCAACACAAGATATACATTTCAAAATATCTTATAGGACTCATATTGACATGAGCATTCAATAAGCAAAACCAAATCGTAAAATAAATAAGTATTCAAATTAGCATGCATTTAATAAGCAAAAGTAAATAATCTATTGTGTCCGTACATAGTCGGATATTATCACTAATACATCCCGAATAGTATCATACATATAACATCACTAATAAAACTAAAACCTTAGCGAACGACGGGTATCGGCGCGGGTGGTGGACACCCAAAGAGAAGGAACCATCACAGGATCATAGCTCCAGTGAGATCCCTGGAGAACCTGTCAGGTATTGGAGAACATGTGCTCCAACGCAATCAAGTAGCGACAGACGTGCGCGTCCTCCTCGCTGACACGGTGACATACAACCTCCGCGGGATCCTCAAGCCTCTGGACCGTCACTGGCCCACGCGACCGCCACCAAAGAAGGTTTGGGTCAACGACGGGCTGACTCCTCACCAAGCTGCGCCCCCCGGTAGGTAGCGCCTCCCAGTACCAGCCCGACGGAGCCCAGTCCCGGACATGGCCGAGTCGACGACGAGGAAGCGGGATAGGCATCATCGACGTCGATGCGGGAAGAATTGCTTTAACTAAAAAATAATAACAAATGTAACATGTTCAACTAGTTCTATTAATTCAACTAGTTCTTACTAAAAATAAACTTACTATAAATAAAAATAAACTAGTACCTAATTACTACCTAGTTCTTACTAACTAATTAGTACCTAGGAACTACTGCTCTAATTACCATCTAATTTGATGAACCTAGGGGTAGAAAGTGGTAGCGGATAATCTGAAATATCTGATATTCGTATTCGATCGGATATTCCAATTATCCAACTTAAAAGTCAAATAAGTGATCAAATTTTACTCGTTTTATGATTAATCTTAGAAATTATTATGCATTACAATATTGTTTATTCATAAACCTATTTATCATTGAATTATTGTATGTCACAAGTTGAATACTTCATGTCACATAGCTATTGACTAATACACTTAAGCAATATGTCGCTATTATTAGTATCCCAATCCGCATCTGATTCGTTTCCACCCATAGATGAACCCTAACTAATTTAATGCAATTAAAATTTGAAGAACCCTGAGCAGAGGTAGGGGAGGGGGAGGAGCAGGCATGCTCACCTCGGGTGCTTGCGGATGGCAGCGTCGAGGCCGCGGTCGGGGCTCGGGCGTGCCACGGAGGGCGTTGTCGAGGTCAGAGACGGCGTCGAATCCGGGGTCGGGAGCGCCGTCGAGGGTGTGCGGAGAGCGACGGGAGAGCGCGCGGCGGCCGACGGGCGATGGCGGCGGCGACAACGGAGGAGTTGGGATTTGGGGGAAGTGGTCGTGGGGAAGAACGAACCGCGCGTTAAGTCAAAAGTAGCAGTAGCGCGTTCAAGGAGGTGCGCTACTGCTAAGTTAGCTATAGCGCGTTCCTGGATATGCGCTACTTCTATTCCTTTCTCTTTTTCCCCTTTTCTTTTATTTTTCTTTACATTTTATTTTTTTCCTTTCTCCTTTTTCTGTTTTTTCATTTTCATTTACTTTTCTATTTGCTTTCCATTTAATTTTATTTCCTTTATCAATAGCGTCTTTCTGCGTAAACGCGCTGCTACAAAGCAAGTAGCGGTAGCGGTGTTCGCCATAGATCGTTACTACTATGTGTAGCCTATCGGTTAAGCAGTGGGAATTTTAGTAGTAGCGCTTTTATCTTGAGGCGCGCTACTACTACAATTGTATCTGTAGCGCGGTTTATGCCAACGCGCTACTGCTACTTAGCACTGGCGTGCTTTTTTAACATGTGCTGCTGCTAAAGTTCTGTGTACAAGGTTTTCCCAGTAGTGTAATTCTTCCATACACCATATATGTGCCTACATATCCTAACCAAATTCATAGCACTTCCATAAAAATCCTCAATCATACATATCCTAAGCCATACTTATCTTAGATCACACTAACCCTTAACACTATAATACCAAACTGCAATGATAATATATCAGGAAGAATATGAACTAGGGTTTCACCCAAATCAATCAAATGCAGAGATTCCAACCAATAGAAACAGGGGAAAGGGAGGAGAATACCTTGGGAATTCGAAGGACAACCGGATCCACCGATCTTTGCCTCATATCCGTAGCACTTGGAGGGGCGAATTGAGGGGCGCCTTGGTGGGGAAAGAAACAGAGGATAGAAAGAACAAAGCAGAGAGGAGAAGGTGCGGGCGTCGATATGTCAAGGGGTATGGCGCCCTAGGCCGGGGTGTCGTGCTACAAACCATGGCACCCTGGACCGAGGCGTCATGCGTCCAAGGCCATGCCGACGTGGCAGTCAGCGCTGACACGTATGGCGCCCTTGCCCGGGCGTTATGTAATATACCATGGTGCCCGGGTGCGGGCGTCATGTGGGTAGGGCCATTTTGTGAAATGTTTTTGAACCAGGGCATTTTGTGCTGAACTTTGGCCAAAGGGCCAGTTTTGTCGCTTTTCACGAGTTGCTCTATCAGCATGTACATTGTAGTGTTCCAAGGGTGCTAGAGCCCCACCCAGAAATCCTCTGTGAAGCTTTGGTTATATAGATCATTTGGTTGGCTCTTTTTACTAGCAGGAACGTAATTACTTGAAGCAATTGGCAAGACAATTATTTGATTGAGCTCGAAGCATTGGTCTTGTAGGAAGGTAACTACTTGAACGTATGCACATGTTCAGACCTCATAGAGGAGCTCCAACATCTGTGTTTGTTCCGTCACTCTAACCATTCACATCCCCATCAGAAGGCTCACTCGTTACTGTCACCATCTATATTACACTTTGTTTCCATTTACTTTTGTTGTACTACCCTATTTTTTTGTTAATTACACTTTTGCGGTTGTAGTTCCAATGCATGGTTAGTTATTTTGGAAAGAAATAATATGGTGCTTCTTTCACTTAATAGAATATTTGATAATAATCAGATTTGTGATTGTTGTTCAGTGGGTAAACAAATGATGAGCATCCATGTACATGCTTAACGATTTATATCTAGCTTGCAAGGAGATTAAGGAATGATAGTGTTCTTTTTTTTGCTCACAAGCAAGATTATTATGTCAAATAAGTGACTATTTGCGCCTTTCAGAGTGTCTACCATTCACTTGTTGGTTCTCCTAATAAAATAATTGCTAATAGTTAGACTACCTTGTGATTATTGCTCCTATGGGTAAACAAATGTAGGGTTATTCATGTACACATAGGTTTAGCAAAAGCGCATGACTTTCCTTCTGGTTTGGTAGCTAAGACTGAGATACTTGGGCTTGTTTATGCCTTAATTTCATGATTCCAACATATGTAGAATTATATATTTCTTAGATGTTTGTTATAATTTATTACTTTATTTTCAAAGTTCAGTAAATTCCTGAAAACAAACTAACATGAATTTGAAGAGGTCTCACTTGACCACACAGAGTTAGCAAAAGAAAAAATATGAGGTAATTGTAAGTTGGCATCTTCCGCCACTGGCTAAATTTAAATGTCATTCTAGAGTTTTTTAAGCATGCATTTTCTCTGTCTGTTAGGCTATGGTTCTGATAGTTTATAGCATTGTTTTTCATTTTTTTTGTTGAGTTACAATGGCTACAACTTTGATGTCCAGTTCTTAGTGTGGTTCAACGAATACACAACCCGGCTAAACACTTTATCATCGCCTTTTTTACAGTATCAATAGTCTATTATCTTAGTGTACCATGTATCTTTCAGATACAAGATTTAACCGAGCGATGCAGCGATTACTCTACCTGATATGATCGAAGGTGTCTATATGATGCATCTCTACCAAAGTATCTGTAAGTTAATAAGATATCGTAGACTGATCTTATGCCTCTCATATAACGCCATGTACCGACCTTATCTAAATATTCAGTTGGGCATGGTTTGGATGCTGACTCTGCATAATACCATCACCTCCATGTCCTAGGCATTCCGCTTGGCGGCTATACCATACATCTTTGCCACTATAGCTTGCTTTATAAAATCAATGTATTCTATTATCAAGTGCTCTCATTACTTTCTTTTGGTCTATCATGGTACCATGTAATGGGATATAAGTATCGGTTCTAATAAGTCACATATGCATGGTTTGAATACTCGGCTCGCTCTCGCTTTTTACGCCATGGGCACAACGGAGTAATTACACTTACTCATATAGTGTTCAGTTTAGTTGAAAGGGAGTCATTTTGGCATTTAAGTGGAAACATGCATTTTCTGATTTTGGATTTTGGTTCCTATTCGCTAAAACAGAAAAGTAGCATTCATGGTAGGACACTAGAGTTTGTGATGCGGCTTAGCTGCTCATGCACAGTGGCTCCGATCCGCGTGTACTACTACTACCTCGGTCCTGGTTTATTGGTCTTTCTTGTATTTTGTGTCAAATTTAACCATAAATTTAACTAATAAATGTTCAGCATGTCACAAAAATTATATCATTAAAAACTATGTTCAAATACGAATTCACTGATATAATTTTTGTTGACATGCATGAACATTTTCTTAGTTAATCTATAAGGTCGAAATTTGACATAGATTACAAAGAGGACCAATAAACCAGGACAGAGCTAGTACATGGCAAGCATCGGCTGATGACAACTCTGATTTCCGCCGACCCGCTGACACAACTGCACAAAGATTAGGCACAAACATCAAACAGATTTGTTATGTTTATTATTACGGACGGATGCTCCGATCCGTACACCCACATACATAGCCCGATGAGCATCGCCTGATGACACTCCAGATCTCTGTCGGGCGGTGACACAAACTGCACAAAGATTGGGAACCGACACAAAACAGATTTGTTAATTTCACGGCTGCTCCGATCAGTGCACCCGCGTAAAGTATCCGCACGACGACAGATCAGATTTCTGCCGGCAGCTGACACAAACTGCATAAAGATTAGGCGCCAACACCAAACAGATATATTTAGTTTCTTTTTGTACAGGGAATAGATTTGTTAAGTTAGGGAGAAGCTAACACATTTTTTTATATAATGGCATAGGTGGGTGATTTTTCCTAACTTGCCACACCTTTACCATCATTTTTTTTAACTTTCCTTTACCATCAATTGGTCTAGCCTATTTTTATTTTTTCTGGTTAACCATTTAAGGTTTTTAATATTTAATAAATAAAAATATATGATCGTACTGATGCAGAGCCGTCAGACAACCACCTTTTCTTATAAAGAAAATGATAATCCTTATTCGTAGTGACAGTCATGTAGTTAGTTACCAGTTTTCGAAAGTTCATACAGGAATTGTAAAAGAACAGCCCTTTTCTTCTTAAACGTTGGGCCAACAATCACTCCCACATAATTTACCTATATATATATATAATATATAATATATATATATATATATATATATATATATATATATATACGTATATATAGAGTGGCGTTTTGGCTCCTAGGTGCATATGCACCCATTGTCCAAATCCAAATTCCGAGAATTTGAAAAATTCGAAACAAAAATCCCGCGTGTATATCCGGACATTTTATGTGCGTTCACAAGGTTTCGGTGAAAAACGACGTTTTTTGTGGCTTGTGTAAAAAAGACAATTTCTGATGCTTCATTCTAACTATTCACGAGGCATTTCTTTATCTTTTTTACACAAGCCACAAAAAACGTCGTTTTTCACTGAAACCTTGTGAACGCACATAAAATGTCCGGATATACACGCGGGATTTTTGTTTCGAATTTTTTGACTTCTCGGAATTTGGATTTCGACAATGGGTGCATATGCACCTAGGAGCCAAAGGCAATTACCGTATATATATATATATATATATATATATATATATATATATATATATATATATATATATATAGAGAGAGAGAGAGAGAGAGAGAGAGAGTTGAGTCACTTATTTTGGGATGGAGGGATTATATCGCTGCATATATAGCAAGCTGAGTCAAATGATGGGATCAATGAACTTAGATAATTAGTTCTTACTACTTAGCTAGATTAACAAATAAAAATTGTCTGAGCAGGCTTAATCATGTCTTGCATCAACAAGAAGTACTTAACGGTACTATATATAGTCTTAGCACATTAGTCGATTGGTGGGTGAGGCAGAGGAAGTGAACAGGAGAGCGGGTGAGATAGAGGATTGAAAGAGGGAAGAAGGAGAGGGTGAGATGTCTTCTTTACATTGGGCATCCCCAATAGCGTATTTCGAACCAGACACACCAAACTTCCGTGAACATGTCTGGATGCGTCCGTGGATAACTTTGGGGGAGCGCGTCATCCAACCATAGTCATCAAATCCGGACTGTGGTAGTGGGCAGGCAGACCTACACGGAAAGCACATGGGTTGTGAGAACATGAGGTCTAACTGACAGTGAGCCAAGCGGACATGCAAACGGTTTCAATGCCCGCAGAGCTCCCCTAGTTTTGCTTCAAGTTTTGTGAAACTAGCAAAAGGGACAGTGTGTTGCAATGAAAAAAAAATATCACACATGGTTTAAGATTTCACATGTCCAAATCTTCTATTTGATATATTGAGCAAACTATGGTTTCCAATTGAATCATCACCGACTTAGGGCATGTTCATTACCATTCCAGCACTAACTCCACTGTCACAACCTCTAACACATCCCCACGCTGCCGTCCTGAGCTTGTCATCGCTTCACTCTGAAGCCAAGCGGCTGGCCAGTGTATATCAGCGGGTGAGGAAATATCCATATCAACAAAGATGCCATAATTTATTTTGTATACTCACACTAGCCAGTTCTAAGCCCACATAACGTTCATTCCTTCTTTGCCGGGTCTCTCTCTTATTGCACGTCATAGCCACGCACACCTCAATCCACTACACAACTTGTGTTTCTTATTTACTCGGTCTATTATTGCCAGATTATAGCCACACCTCACCCTCTATTTTATTTATTTTCAAAGAGGCTTGTTCATTATCTATTTGGGGACATATACAAATTGGTGGAATCCTGTGTAATACGCGTGAACGGATGAAAAAACGCAGAAACACACCTTTAATAAGGATTTTTTTATGGTAGAACAAAGCTGGCCCAATGGCCCAATAAAAAGAATCATAGACGTGGCCAAAATAATATGGATGAACGAATGAAAAAACTGGAGAAACACACCTCACCTTATTAGTGGGGGTATAGATTCGGACACGCGGATCGTCTGTTCACGTTTAGGGTACCCTGGTGGATGGCAAAAAGTGTATGAACCGCCTGGTCTGGATCATTACGGCTGTTTTGATGCACCGCGTTGGAGATGCCTTTATCGCAGCGACCAGACAAGAGTTTTGTTCTGGGCAATTTTACTCTAATCAACAGGGTGACTACAATAACTCAACAGGACAATAAGCTAATTTAGAACTTTAATCACAGGATTCCCAGATGACACTTTTGAGGAACATTATCTATTTAATGTTTCAATTTCAATTTCCATTTAAGGAGTAAAGAGAATGCACAAGTACAAGGTCACGTATGTTGAGGTCTGAGATAATAGATTCAGAAAAGACAGTGATTGGAAGAGAAGTGTATCAAATCAACTTCTGCAACTCGATTGGTGAAAACTCCATTTCTTCCAATACCTCAAAATATGGATATGTTTAATGTGGACGCAGAAAAGTGCATTTAAGAAACATAGTTCAAGTGAATTTGAGATGCACCTGGTTCAGGCCTTTCGAAGCAAATATCAGGATATGTTCAACGCAATCGCAGAAACTGCCCGTATATTTCGTGGAGCAATCAGGGAGATGAAACTGCAGGAGAGAACTACATGATTAAGAATATGTGCAGAGAATGAAAGATGTGAGCAAATATTCAGAACAGACATGTAATGTTTAGTTGGTTTGAAAAAAAACATTTTTATCCAGATTGATTTTAAGCTTCTTCCAGTATGCTCCTTGGACACTACACTCTTTGCAGCAGGTATCATTCAATTGCCCAGGTAATGAAAATGCATATGCTTAATCTGCCGAAAGATTTTAACCTTGTTACTAGCTGCAAAGTAATCACATAACAAGAATTACAACTCCAGTTTAATTATGGTCTGTTCGGAGATAATTTTGTTTCTCCCATTTTGGAACTTTTGTTAACCTATAATCATGTTTCTTTGCCCCATAGTTTCCAGTCAAAACAATAGTAACTCACGATATGTTTCCCCCTGTCATTTCCAGTTAAAGTGAACATTTATAGAAATGTTCACCTTGATTGTGATAATACTATTAATTAAATACTCCTCCAGTAAAGAAATATAAGAGCGTTTAGATCACTAAAGTAGTAATCTAAACACTCTTATATTTCTTTACAGAGAGAGTGGCATATACCTCTATCCTACAAACAAATGCTTACATGATTGATCAAGCACCGGGAGCAATGCACATACCCAGCTAATTAACTGTTACTGCTAAGATAAACAAATGTATGTATGCAGAGCTTGCAGGTGTCGAATCAAGCGACAAGTATCTGCCTTGCAAATGCCAAATGACTTGGGTGGGTGGGTGAGATATTGTCCTGGCAACTTGACAAGAGTCTTGTTCTCAGCATTGTTACTCTAACCAAGAGGGTGAGTGGATGACTCAAATAATTGTAAAGCCCATACCCGAGAGAGCTACAAATTAGACTAATGCTCATTGAGAACTTAAACCACTCGGCGTGCCGGGCGCCTCGTGCTCATAAACTCCAAGCTCTCGGCCATGCCCATCCATCACGTGATGGCCTTAGATCGCCCCCGTGGTTCTTCAAGTGCAACGACAAGCTCCGGCGAGGTTTTTTCTGGAAAGGGGTGGAGGACGCCAAGGGTGGCTCCTGTTTGGTCGCCTGGAACGTTGTGTGCACACCCAAACCCCTTGGCGGTCTCGGAGTGCTGAACTTGTATCTACTAAACCAAGCAATTCGTATTGGGTGGCGATGGTTTGAGAAGACTGCCATGGACAAGCCTTGCGCGGGCCTTCAGTTGCCGATCCAACCGATGAGTGAACACCTGGTCAGGGCAGCTATGTGATGCCAGCTCGGACACGGCAAGAACATGAGCATCTAGAAGGACCCTTGAATCGACGGGCGCTGCCTAGCACGACTTGCTCACCGCCTCATCATATTTGTCTGGCTCGCGGACAGAGCATGCCTTGTTGTTGTTGTTGTTGTATCAATTTTTTTTAAATTGAATTTCCATTTGTAGAGAAAAGAGAATGCATAAGTACTAGTCAATAGGTCACATATCCAGTTATGTTGAGCTTTGAAATAATAGATTCAGGAAATACAATGATTGGAAGAGAAGTGTGTCTTTGCTGACCCTGCAATTTGTGCGTTGGCAGCTTTGGTTGTGTAAACTTGCTCCGCTCCTTAATACAAAAGACATGCAACGTTCATGCATGTTCTTGAAAAAAGAGAACTTAAACCACAGGATTCCCCAGACGCAAACTATTAGGAATATTATCAATTTCAAGAGAGATCTGAAGGACTGAAATATCTTCAGAGATTAGCGATGGACATGGGTGCGTGGAAGTTATCTAACCACGTGCCAGAAACATGAGTTGGTATCAAGATATTATGAGTTTAAACTCTAACCTACCGCAACTGATTTGGGACTAAAAGGCTCTGTTGTTGTTGTTGTTGTTGTTGTTGTTGTTGTTGTTGTTGTTGTTGTTGTTGTTGTATCATATATTTTTTGAAATTGAATTTCCATTTCTAGAGAAAAGAGAATGCATAAGTACTAGTCAATAGGTCACATTTCCAGTTATGTTGAGCTTTGAAATAATAGATTCAGGAAATACAGTGACCCGAAGAGAAGTGTGTCAACTCCTTCGTTAGAAGTTCTGGAACTCGATTGGTGAAAACTTTGGTTTTTTAATAAATATAAATATATATGTCTCAATCATCACAGAATAAATATAAGATTGAGAAGTTGCTGGCGGCAGTTTGCTAGAACAATTATTTCAAAATGTATGGACCTCATAAGAAAGCGAGGCAACGTTGGGAACAGCGGTGAGCCTTTGCGCCACGGCGCCTCCACAGCCCTCCTTGCCCGTCATCTCGCGGTGCCTTGTCTTGCTCAAGAAAAAACAAAGAGAGATTCAGAGACAGCACTCTCGGAACCAACATATATATGTGTATATATAGTGAGATGCATGTTACTTGAGTCACCAACTAATTAACCTGGGCTTGGATCAAGCTATATAATAAGTCTATCTACAATTCGCCCACTTGACCTAACACACCAACACCTTTTATACATGGACGACCACACGAGATTAGCTAGCTTGTCCAATTTGCTTGGAGGTAGCTAGGTAGGCACATATACAAGGTGCGCGCGTGTGACGAGAGGATGGGGAGGGCGCCGTGCTGCGAGAAGGTGGGGTTGAAGCAAGGAAGGTGGACGGCGGAGGAGGATGGCATACTCACGAAATACATTGCTCAGCACGGCGAGGGCTCATGGAGGTCTCTGCCCAAGAATGCAGGTAAATATGACATGAGCTTGCTGTGACTACTTTAGCGGGGTTTTCACAGCAACTACTAGCTAGTTAATTAGTTGAAACTTAATGATTAAAGAGATTAATTAACTAGCTACTCATTCGTGAAGAACATGTACTACATATGTTAACATATTCCTGCTTCCGTTGGTATGCAACTATGTATACTATTTCAGGGCTGCTGAGGTGTGGCAAGAGCTGCAGGCTACGGTGGCTCAACTACCTGAGCGACGGGGTGAAGAGGGGTAACTTCTCTAAAGAGGAGGATAATCTCATTGTCAAGCTCCATGCCACCCTTGGCAGCAGGTACGGGTCCGTGGATACCATTACCAGTACAACTTCCTGTTTGCCTTTGCAAGAAGATATGTTATCGAACTATTATCTGTTGTAACTTCTTGTGTGTGCATTTCTATTTTCAGACAAGAGATATTTGCATTCATATTTTATTCTTATATTATTTGCATTCATGTGGAGACTGGTGTGAGAAACTCTAGCGGTTCGTACAGATGGAAGGGTAGACCAGGAAAGAAAAGAGGCAAGGACGGCCCTGGTTTCTCTGTCACACTCTGATTTTGTTTGGCAAAAAGTTCGGTTGGACGAAGGGTTAGTAGGGGGAACCTGGAGGCGAGGAAGTGAATGTACCATGTTTCTTTTCTATACCTAATAATGAAGGAAGGTGGTTTCTTCAAAATAAGAATGTCCGTCACGGTGCGTTCTCTGAAATTTTGGTCTGTCATCTATATTTTCGTCTGTCATCTGAAATGTTCGAGTAAAAGCAGTTGTGTCTTATACATTTCCAGATGTCTCCTCTCCATATAGCTATGCGACTTGGAACTAATAACGGTTTTTCAACCTATGTGTTATATGAGCCATGTGATAGTGATTATTTCCGCCCCGCCTGGCCTGCTGTGCCTCCAAAGGCAGCCCATGTAGCTCTGCGCCGCTTTGCATGTTTGTAGGTTGTTGGCTACATAAATGCCACATGATGCAACGAGTTTTAGGAGGTGAACCCTTTTGCAAGGATTAAGGATCAGTCGCCCTTTTGCAAGTCTGTCATGTGGTTTGAAGTATAAATGCCTATTATAAACTGACTAGATGATTAAGGATCAGTCGCCCTTTTGCAAGTCTGTCATGTGGTTTGAAGTATAAATGCCTATTCTGACTAGATGATTAAGGATCAGTCGCCCTTTTGCAAGTCTGTCATGTGGTTTGAAGTATAAATACGAAAAATTCTAAACAGGATGGCTGTCTTATTAATAAAAATATACTATTGTATACAATCAGATAGTGTTACCGGCTCAAACTTGCTCGACAGCTCTCCTCCCATTCACTATCTCACGAAAAACAGTGTGCGTCCTGCGCATGACCTGTTCATGCTACACTCCAGTTCTAATTAATAAGTAATTAATTTAATTTGTCTGTGTAACCATGACATCATATCCACATGTAGTTATGCTTTTTCAGCAGAAGAGCTCGCTGGATATATATATACATGGATTCAGGTTCTGACACGTGCATGCTATGGAACTAGTGGTTCGTATTTTTTTCTAAAATGTTCTTATATCGTTTCAAAAAGTGTCGTGTTAGAAAAAATGGTTGTGTGATTTAAAATGTATTTGTGCTTTTGAAAAATGTTTGTCTACTTTTTTTAAAAAACTTTTTATAATGTTTGGAAAAAATGTCCTTTTTTAAAAAGTGTGTTCATGTAATTCTCAAAAGTGTTTGCGTGTTAAAACAATGTTAGTAATTTTAAAAAGCCATGTGATTCCAAAACTGTTCATATGTTTAAAAAAAAGAATGTGTATGCATTTTTAAGCTAATACAATTTAAAAGCGAGTTGGAGTATTGGGGACGGTGTATGGAATAGGTGCAGGGTGTAGCTCGCGTATGGCGGTCCTCACGTCAAGCCTGACTAGATTAATTTTAAAACTTATAAAT
The DNA here is from genome assembly GCF_018294505.1 of Triticum aestivum. NCBI lineage: Eukaryota > Viridiplantae > Streptophyta > Magnoliopsida > Poales > Poaceae > Triticum > Triticum aestivum. Next base: position 11,099,543 of record NC_057795.1, on the reverse strand, counting down.
ATTCCTTTGTGTTGGCGTGGTTCGGTGATAAGTTTGACGTGTGGTGGCCAAGATCATCGCCTTGGAATTGACCCATTCAAACGCATTGAGATCACATGGGCACTACAACCACTATCGTGAAGGTAGAAAGAAGGATAAGCGGCCACACAAGAGGAGAGCTATGTTGAAATAAAACATGACCTGTGGAGGGGTTGACCCATGCTTATGGAGCTAGGGGCATGATACTTCTTTTTTCTTCCGTTGCAACCGCAAGCATGACCATGTTTTCTAGTAATGGAATTAGAATTTTAATACAACAATCTTTAACATTGTACCAACGTGTGTACGCTTCGTAATGGTTGGTGTATGTTACGTAGATGTTTCAATGAACAGATGCGGTATGTATTCATGATTGTGATGTATATTACATAGATTGAAATGTTGTGATTTTAAACAAGATCAGGTCCACCAAATCAACAACTTTTAATTTTTGTGGGATAGCAGACCGTCTGGTGTCGTGCTCAAGACTTCTTCACTCTCTCAGAATGCTCAGTGTACACTAGAGAGCGGCAGCTGCTAGTAGTCTAGTAGAGCCCTGGACCTCGCCTCTCAACATTTGTATTTGTCAATGTTCTTAGTGGCATTGAGGATCTTCTGAAGTACTCCCTCCGTTCCTAAATATAAGCCTTTTTAGATATTCTGATATGAACTACATACGAAGCAAAATGAGTAAATCTGCACTCTAAAATTCTTCTATATACATCCATATGTTACGCTCTAGACCATGAGTAACAATGAAGAACAGTGTGCTAGTGTATGCAGGGTTGGATGGATGGTGCAGAAGAACCATCTTAAATGGAGATGCATTATGGAATGCAAGTAGTTATACGACTCTGACTGTACATAATCACTTTGCTTAGCTCATAAAATGTCATGATCGTGCATAGATATCTCCCTCTGCTTTTAGCTGCGATGACGTTTAAATAGATATATCTAACTGGCTAGCATGCACCTTCTTGGAATGGCTGACAGGTGGTCGGTGATCGCCAGCTACCTGCCAGGGCGGACCGACAACGAGATCAAGAACTACTGGAACGCGCATCTCAGCCGGCAGATCTACAACTTCCGGCACGTGTACGCTGCGATTAGCGAAACCACCGTAACCATCGACGTCGACAAGCTTTCTGCCACTACCAAGCGCCGAGGCGGCAAGGCGCCCAGGAGCAACACGAAGATGCAGCCCGTGCCTGAGCCCACCAAGTCCAAGGAAGGCTCAAGCCCGGTCGACACCATATCGACAGCATCAAGCCAGGCTGACCCGGACCGGGACCAACAACCCATCAACAACATGACTTGTGCTGTGCCCTGCAGCGAGGAGGCCATGGTCATGGACCCCGTAAATCAGAATGGTATGGTCCAACTAATGGGGACCAACTGCTCAGACGACTCGGTGAATCAGATCGGGGTTTTTGAGGAGGAAAGCGAGATGGAGGCACTGCTTTCATGCATCGACGATGACATGTCGGCTAGTGTGCTTACTGGCATCGAGCAGGGAGGCCACTCTCCTCGGGTGGAGGATCTGCTCGACATGGACTGGGAAGGTTTTGCGTCCCACCTATGGGACCAACCATCCCAGAGTGATCTGCTCCAGACCGCTGAGCTGCAGGCAATGACCGGCTCCGAGTCAGACGAGCTCGAGTCGTTTGTCAGTTGGCTCCTCTCCGACGACGCGTGATAAGAGAATCAATCCAGAACATCCCAAAGAGGAAGATGAATGGCAATGGCGCCGATGGGGATGGTCCTTCGACAATGGATCATGGACCAACAACGACGAGCTAGGTTTTAGTATAACCTAGCTTAGATATTAGGAAAACAAGCTACCCAAGCTAGGACCTAGGATCGAGCAGGAACCAAAGGAGGATGCACCTGCCCGCCTTGGAACATGTTTCACTCGATGAAAGTGGCGGTCACCTCCTCGTGTGTTTCTGAATATGAACCATGAAAACAGTCTCATGGTTTTGGTGAGAGTGATGAATAGTAGTCTTCTTGTTGCTGAAGCCATCAAAGAAGTAAAGAACCTGCAAGGTTGCACATAAGTCAAACCTTTCGGTCCCGTTGCTTGGTGAGTGGAGAAGTGCACTGTCAATGACTAAGCTAAAGTCCATTTAAACGAAAATGGCTAAGCTACAGATCCATATCCAATTTTGTGAGTTTGATTCTGTCGCATGACTGGTCGACTGTGTTGGGATGGATCTACATACGAGTAACTAAAAATATAAAATCGATTGACCTTTGCATATTTTGGTAACTAATTTGGATTTGCATTTGGTAGCTGCGGTTTCATGCAATTTCAATGATATCAATTGAACCCTTGTCTTCCTCAAAAAGAAAAGAATTGAAACTTTTCCACAAAAAGAAAGATAGAAAGGGGCTGGGTTTTACATTGAAAAACATGTCTCTTGCTGATGCGGAAGATACATCGGAGCACTAAATTTCAGCTATTGATGTGTATGCACGTACCTGATATTGATGCAACGATTAGATCCTGAAACTCTTGCAGTACTCGTGCGTTAATTGCGAACATTTGTTTTGTATTTATGAAAATATTTCCAATTTACAATAAATTTTAGAAATCGAGATATTTTCTAGATTCACAAACAATACTTGAAATGACGAACATTTTTTTAAATCAGTAAAATAGAACTCCATGAAGTTTTCTTGAAATTCTTGAATAAGTTATCAAATTGATGAACATTTTTTTCAAATGCATGATTTTTCTGAAATTCAAAACTTTTTTCAAATTTGCGACAAAATTTTGATATCCAGAAAAAGTAAGCCTCGTATTTTTTAACTTGAGATTAGTGAAGAGATGATGAAGTAAGAAAACAAAAAAGAAAAACAAATAAAAAGAAACAAAAAACCAAAAGATGGAGTTTAGTGCAGATGGGACAGCTTGCAGATAGGCCGACCCAAAATGCATCGGGCTGTGCAATTGGTGGCTATTTGCTGACCTACGCTGCAAATAGGAGTTTCCATCAGCGCTTCAGGTGCCCGGATCAGCCCATGGCAGTTGCACGGACGTCGCGCGAGCCATGGCCAATTTGTCGTGCAACCGTTGCTCTCTTGGCTGCACCGCTCGATCCGCTCGCTAGCTGACTGCTCGTGCGTGCATGTACTCACCTTTTTTTGGGTGCTGCTATGTTGTTTTTGAAAACAAAACTGGTTATCAATTTTTAAACTAAGAAACGTTCATGAATTTGCAAAATGTTCACTGATTTCAACAAATTAATGACTTTGACAAAAGGTTATTAATTTTGAAAAATCATGAATTTAACTTTGGTTAATTTGGAAAAAGATCATGAACTTGAAAAAAGTTTATGGATTTGAAAATTTTCATTCATTTGAACATTGGTCATGAATTTGATTTTTTTATGCATTAAAGAAAACATGAATTTTGTAAAGTAATAAATTCAAAAAATGTTACCGAGTTTCAAAAAGTTCATGAAATTTTTGAAAGTTCAGATATTAGGAAAAAGTTCATGAATTTCGAAAATTTTATAATTATTTTAAAAATAAATGAAAAATAAAAATACCAAATTACAAAAGGTAAAAAAAGCAGTCCATCTAACTCCCTAACTTTGGAAAAAAAGAATATGAAACAGACCAAAAGATAACCCAAAAATAGTCCGAAGCTTCTAGAAACTTCCAAGTCTGTCTAGAAGCTTCTACAAGCTTCGAACAAAAAGATCAAAACCGTACAAAAAGAGAGAAATGGAAACAAGGAAAAAAAGAATATGAAACGGACCAAACAAACCAATGTAAAAAAAAAAAGAGAAACCAGCCCAAAAAGATTGTAGGCTACCTTTGGAACGTTCCCGAAACCGGTGAAGAGTTAAAAGGGCAGCCCATCTAACTCCCCTAACTTTGGAAAAGGGTGTACGCTATGTACCAAAACTGAAGTAAAAGGCGTCTGAAGCGCGAAATAGGAAATCGAGAAAAGATTAGTCACAGGTTTTTTTTATTCATGCCTCCTGTGGTCTTGGTCGTACCTCGGCTGTATTTGTATTTAGACTGAAAGTATATGGGCTTGACTAGTAAAATCCCTGGGTGGTCCATGGAAGTGTTATTGGATCACGCTTCATTTGCATTATGGCCATCACAAATATGAAGACTTTGTAGAATTGTTCTTATAGCGAAGCTTACTATGTAAGTGAACACAAATGATACATCTAGATGACATGAGAACAACATATATAGTCACAAGCTGGATATGAAATTGGCCTTGCTCTTAGTTTGTCCTTCAAAGCACAGCCGCACGTATAGGTATATCAGCAAGATTGTGGTCAGATATATGGGTGCATGCATCAACACGAAGCGGTAGCTTGTGCTGTCACACACATCAATGTATTTTGGCTACAACGATAAAGGTTAGATGAAAGACAAGCAATTGATCGAAGCACCATGCACACATACATGCATGGAGATCTTCTTTTTTCGAGGGTACGCAAATTGCGTACCTTAGCTTTGTAGAAGGAGAGAAATAAGACATACAACAACGTTTACCACTCGCTGCGAACAACGAAGGCGACCCACTCCACACCCGGTTCGTATAAGGACAACCAAACACAACAGCACAGCTACGACACGAAAAGCCTACCTAACACCGAGCCCCTCGCCGAGTCTCGGCCGACACTGAAGACCTCCGAAGAACAACAACTCCAGCTTCCTTGGAATAGCCAGCGACAACCGTACATGGCACCGGAGGAGAAAGATCCGGGCAGCGGTGAACACCGGAGGAGCGCATCATGGGAACTCGAGTCTCTTAGCACAATGCTCCCAACAAAATAACAACCTCAAAGACGTTGCCATCATGCCGATCCTATGAATCAAGGCTTTTGCCCCAAAGACAGCTGCCGATACGAGCTCGCCAGGAAGATGGCGTTGCATTCGGTGAAGCCTCCAGGAAGGTGAATGACACCCGCAGGTGCCATCAACGCCGGTCCGGCCACAACCGAACAGGATTTTCATCCGTAGAGATGCACATCTCCATGTGTCCAAGATCCCGGCCAGTCCCGATCAAGTGCCTCGCACCGCCGTCACCGTAACAACTTGCCATCGAAGCCCCCTCACTGCCGAAGGAACACACCTAAAGTCATCACCTTCAATGTTGACTAAGAGCCGCAGCAACCACCGAGGGGTGCAAAGCCAGTTCCGCCACGGTGGCCTTCACCCGTTTTGATCATGCATGGAGATCAACAACATGTCACGCGCGCGCATACGCCACCTAACTACTGTAGAAAATATAGGGCCGTTTTGATCGAGGGACCATATGCATGCACACACGTGGCTATCAACAACGCACGGCATGCGCCAGCTAACCAATATAAGTCCATCCTAGCTAGTTTACTCTCAATCAACTGAATCAATATTACAGACAACGTGGCAAAAAGAATTGGCTGACCAAAGGCGATAGAAACACTAAGTTTTTTCATCAGGCTGTTCTTAAGCGTAGAAAAAGAAATACAATCTGTTCTGTTAAAGATGAGAATAATGTGCTCCATTATCAACCAACTGCTATCATGCAAACTTTTGTTAATTATTTCAGATTCATTTTCTCCTCTCCTAATAATGTTGTGTGCAGGCCTTTTCCTCAACTCAACTCCTTTGAACATAATGATGATTTCACCTACTCCGTTCCTGATAAATCTCAAATTTTTCAGATTCTTAAGGAAATGAAACTGAATGCTTCACCAGGTCCTGATGGTTTCAATGTGGAGTTTTATCTGGCAACTTGGGAGTGGATTGGTGATGAGGTAACACAGTTTGTGTCTTCTTTCTATGCCACAGGTATTCTACCTCCTCATATTAATGACACTAACATTGCTCTCATTCCTAAGAAGTTAGTACCTCTTGTTCCTATGGATTATAGACCAATTAGCCTTTGCATTGTCATTTATAAAATTATTGCTAAATCTCTGGCAAACAGACTCAAGCCCCATCTTCCAGATTATGTTGATCCAGCTCAACAAGCTTTTATTGAGGGTAGACGGATTACTGACAACATTATTGTTGCTCAAGAAATTTCTCACTCTTTTACTCTTAGGTCTTGGAATCACAATGCATTCATGCTAAAAATAGACCTAGCTAAAGCTCTTGACCGTTTAGAATGGAACTTCATTGTCTCGGCTCTTTCTCGTAAAGGGCTGCATGGTCATTTTATCAATCTTGTGCATGCTTGCATTTCTTCGCCTACTTTCTCTGTTCTCATTAATGGTCAGCCGTCTCCCAAATTTAAGTCTCACAGAGGTATCAGACAGGGTTGTCCCATGTCTCCTTACCTTTTTGTTCTTGCCATCAATGAGCTTTCTATCATGCTTAATGAAGCTGCTCAGGCCAATCATTTGCAAGGCATTTCTCTAGGTCCAAACTGCCCTTCTATTCATTCTCTCCTTTTCGCAGATGACCTTTTGGTATGTGGACAGGCTACTGCGCAGGAGGCTCAGACTATGTCAGATTTGATTCAGCACTTTTGTTCCCTTTCTGGTCAAACTCCTAACTGGGACAAATCTGCTATTCTGTTTAGCACACATACTCTTCATAATGTTATTATTGATATTAAACATATTTTCCCAGTGCCTAATCTTGACGATAGATTCACCCACCTTGGTCATCCATTGATTTTACCTGCAAAAAATAGAGCCTCTGCTTACAACTTTGTTATTGATAAGTTCTCTAACAAGCTGCCTTCTTACAAAGCTAATATGCTCTCTCATGCAGCTCGTCTAGAACTTATTAGGTCTATTTTTTTCTGCTATTCCGGTCTATTACATGGCAAACATTTTATTCTCCAAAAAGCTTATTGCTAAGCTCACAGCTATCATTAGAAATTTTTGGTGGACAGGTATTAGGGAAAATGGCTCAAGGAAAGGACTGTGTCTCAGAGCTTGGAAAGATATAGCAAATTCAAAGGAAGAAGGAGGTCTAGGGATTAGAAATCTTAAAGCCATTAGTGAAAGTCTCATCATTGCGGCGGCTTGGAGGTTAGCAAACAACCCCTCTTCTCACTTATACTGTATTCTTCGAGCTAAGTATTTTCCTACTACCACAATCTGGAGGGAAACTTCTTCTCCTCCTAAGTCTGGGTTTTGGGCTTCAATTTTAAAAATGCTCCCCAGGCTTACTCAGCATGCCTTCTATCAACTTACTAAAGGCAACAATTCTTTATGGAGCATGCCTTGGTGTCCTCTTTGGAGGTCTATTAATGATTTCCTTATTCCCCAAACCACATGATTTGTTTATCCTTCTTTGGTTAGTGACCTGTGGCTCCCAAGACAAAAAGTTTGGAACCATGAACTTATTTTTAATCTATTTGATCAAACTTTTGCTTCTCAGGTCATTGCTATAGACATTATTCATGACGACATCGATGATCTTCTTTGTTGGCCTTTGGCCACTAATGGCATTTGTTCTCCTAAATCTGCTTACAAGCTTTGTTTGCAGGAGATTCACAACGATCCTATTACAGCTCCAATGCAGGTGTCTTCAGAAGTCAAGAACTTGCTTACGATCATTTGGCGTGATAAAAATCTATTGCCAAAAGTTCAAACCTTTGCTTGGAGACTGTTGAGAAGAGCTTTGCCAACAGGTATGAGAGCAGGTCGTTTTTCTGTTCATATTTCTCAGATTTGCTCCAGATGTGGCATGCAAGAGGATGAATTGCATCTTTTTTTCCTTTGCGACTTCGCAAGGGCAGCCTAGTTCTCTAGCCCCTGGTTTCTTAGATCACATGCTATAGTTCAGGGCCTCAATTCTGTGCATTCAGTTATTTCTCGGCTTCTCTCCTTTAATCACCCTCGTGCTTCTTTAAAACAAATTCTTAATTTCTTATGGTGCATGTGGAAAACTAGAAATGATTTCCTGTTTGAGCGTAAGAAGCACCAACCTTACCAGGTTCATATTTTAGCTGCTGCCTTGGATCATTACTTGCAAAATAATTCTTTGCTTCATTCGAACAATCCTAAAAACCTGAACAGCCAGCATGGGTTGTATCATTTCCCCCCTCAAGGTAGCACTATTAAGTCTGTTATGCTCCTCAAAGGTCCAAAAATCTACACTGATGCTGGTTTTAAAACTAAGAAGCTCCAGGCATTTATAACGGGCAGCCTCGAACAGGCATTGGGGTGTATTTCTGTCTTCCTTTATTCCAAGCCTCTACTCTGCCAACAACTACACCTCTCCAGGCAGAAGTGATTGCAATGGAGTTTGCATCACATCTGACGAACATTCTACAGATTCAACATCTTGTCTTCTTAACAGATTGTCTTACACTTGCTTCGGTGATTGCTGCCAGGAACTTTTTGCACTCTGCTGCGCCCTGGAATATCAGGAAACATCTAGCTAATATTTTCAACTTAACAAATCATATGCAGGCTCAGATTTTTCATGTTTCTAGGAATGACAATGGAGTGGCTCATAATCTTGCCAAGTAGGTCTTTCAGAAAAGTTACGGAATGCTTATGGAATGTTCCCATAATTCCCATATAAATGCTCCTTGCCCTGTTATTTCTTCCTTGCAGAACATTGCTCTTTCAGGTTTTCATATACACAAGGTGTACTGTTTCTAATGTCCTGTACTAATTTTGCAGATTAAAATCTCTATGACTCTTTTTCCAAAAGATTTTCTCAGGATGCTATCACAGTCAACAGGACGATGATTCACTATTTCTCCGGGAGATCACTTATCACTCTGCGCTTCATGTGCTTCCTTCTCATTACATGGTCTCTATATGAAGGACTTTATGTATCTTTAGATCTCCCTATGTTTCTTCTTTTCTTACTTCGCAAGCAGATGTTCATCTGGTTGATCCCCTTTCAACCTATATTTGCTTCTTTCTCCAGCTACTCTGTTTTGGCTGTTCTCTTCTGATCTTTAGGCCAATGTAATATCTCCTGTACTATGATCAATGCTGGAAATGGAATTGGCACCCTCTGGGTGCCTTGCTTTGTTCAAAAAAAAAGCTAGCTAATTTGTCTCCACAGATTCATGATTGAGAATTTGGGATGGGAAAACCACTCGCCGGTGACGACAAACCACACTTTCCCGAAGAGGTCAAGAAATGATGGCCCAGAACAAACGATCATGCTTAGAGGCTGAGTTTTTTTTTCGGCGAGTAGTGGTCGGTTTGGTTGCCTCCCCGATGTGTCCTGGATAGTGATCGGTCATTTCTTAGATTCTCGTTGATCCTTTGCACTTCTGATTGCCGGTGCAACTTTAGGCATCCTCGGCTGGTGGTGGATCTTGGTCGTCATCGGAGGAGGAGCCGTGGTCGTCGCTGTTGTCGGACAAGGAGTCGGAGATGACAAGTAGCTTCGGCCTTCATCTGCCGGACGACTCTTTCCTGCTGTCGCTTCAGCTTTGCCATCAAAGCCGTCTCTCCCACCTCGTGCTTCAACTGCTCAATGACAAGCTGAAGCGCCTTTGTGTTCTTCCTTCGTAGCTGGCGAACATGCATCTCCATCTTCACTAGCGACAGGTGGTAGACCCAGGCGAGGAACCACTCGTCCTCATCGGGCTCCGTCGGCAACACCCACAGCAGTGGCGCACAGATTGCTCCGTCACATCCCTTTCCCTTGCCTGCTGCCTCTTGCGGCGGGCGCCGCGCGCCTCTTATTCCGACATGCACGTCTGGGCCGGTGGAGCGGGCAGTACCACCCATCACTTCCCTTGCGGAGCAACGGTTGCCGGTGGAAGGGGGCGGCGTGGTGTTGGCACGGACTCCACCCCTCGCAGAGCTGCATGCTAGCTAGGAGGTGCCAGCTTCGGCGTCCACGTTGCGTCGGCATGGGAGGGTCGACGGGGTAGATCCGGAGCTGCACCCGTTGTCCACTTTAGATAGCTCCAGCGCAATGCGGAGTGGGTCGGCTCCTCGTTGACGTTGAGGTCAGAGTTGGAGCGGTTGCCGGAGCTCGACATCCTTGCCGGAGTCATCGTATTTGATCCAACTCAAAGTAATCGGAGAGGGAAGAAGAAGGGATGGAGCGAAAGAGGGGAGTGAAGTGAGCTAGGGTTCTGGATTGAGGTTTTTTATGAGGAAGGAGTGGGGTCGGTGGCGGGCCAGGCTGACGCGGCGGATGCACACATACGCGCCCGGACCATCCCTTGTCCTCCCTACATTTAGCCTAGATAGGGGTTTGAGGCGTTCATTTTGGTAGGTTTTTTATCGATCAGTGACCTGTCTGCCCATCGGGGCATTTGACTGTAGTTTGAGACGCCCTACTATAGATGCTCTAAGAGCAACTCCAACACGCCAACCCAAATGGACACACGCTTTGTCCGTTTGAGTCGGCCGCCGCCTCGTTGTCCGCCCCCTTTTCCGTTCGGGTCGATCGTGCACCCAACTCACAGACCCATTTTCACCCTTGTCGTCGGCCTGCCCTATTTTTTGTCAAACAAAATACAAACACTTTACATAGTTTCACAACCAAACAAATATATCATAGTTTGCAAGCCAGATAAATGTATCATAGTTTACAAGCCAAATAAAAGTAAACTGTCTCAAATACATTTATAAAAACATATATTGGTTGCCAACGTGAGCCCACATATGCTCAACCAAATCATGTTGCAGCTGAAATGTGAGTTTCCCAATCACGCATATGATGATGAAATTGGGTGAACTATGCAAACATTGCCACTCTTCCATGCTCAGGCACAACCTTGTCACCCTGAAACTCAAGCCCTTGGTCTATGATAGCCTAGCTTATTAGGGATGATATATACTACTTATATTAATAAGGAAATCCTTCTTTTCTGGAAGCCGATTCGAAATAACTACCAAGTTAAGTGTGCCTGGCTTGGAGTAATTCTAGGATAGGTGATCGGCCGAGAAGTTGGTCCCGGGTGAGCATGAGTGAGGACAAAGTGCATAGAGAAGACTAGTATTGATCTGTAGGGCTAGTGTAGATCCCGCCAGGGTAACGGCCATAACCGACGGGTGTGTCCGGGCCGTTACATGGTCGTAGATACGGTCAGGGCGCTCATCCTCTGCGATTATATTGTGCATGGTTATAGAAGTAGTCATCACCTCACACAACTTCTTGGTGCTTGAAGTTCTAGCAGGATACCGAATGCTGCCCCATCGAGATTGCAGAACACCGTAGGTACGCTCCACATCCTTCCCAGCACTCTCTTGCGCTTGGGCAAATCTCTTTCTCTTCTCTCATACAAGGTTGGAGATTGTTTCACCAAAGTAGTCCACTAAGGATAGATACCGTTAGCTAGAGAGTAGCATCTTTTGTAGTTGTGGCCATTGATGTGAACATTCACCTCCGACCAGTTTCCTTCGGCAAGCCTTGCAAACACCAGAGAGTGTTGAAGCATGTTGATATCATTGCGAGATCCGACCATGCCAAAGAAAGAGTGCCAAATCCATAGATCTTGTGAAGCCACGACCTTGGTGCAAAGCTTTGACATGGCCCATATACTGCCGCTGCCAAGCAGAAGGGCAGTTCTTCCACTGCCAGTGCATACAATCTATACCAAGCATCCCTAAAAAGTCTCTACTAGCATTCATCGCCAACAAGTGGGTTGTATCTGCAACAGTTGGCTCTCTCAAGTACTCATGTCCAAACATTGTTATCGCAGCCTTGCAGAACTTATACATGGAGTCTAGGCAGCACATGGACTCACTCATACGGAGATACTCATCAATGAGATTAGCAGGAACTCCGTATGCAAGTATCTGGATAGCTGCAGTGCATTTCTGATAAGAGGAGAAGCCAATCTTTCCAAGGGCATCCTCCTTGCACTCGATATACTTATCGTATGCCACCTCCCCCTCTCGGATACGATTGAAAACATGCATAACCATACGGAAATAGCACCAGAATAGGTGATGTTTGAAGAGCGGGTTGGGTGTTTCGAAGTAGTCCTTCCGCAGAAGGAAATGACCGCTCTCTTGGTTGCGATTCAACGCCGGAGTGTTCCCCGGATCGAGCCCTGGAACGACGGCCGCTTCCTACTAAGCTGGTCATGGATGACCAACACAGCAGCAACCATGTCCTCATCATCGGATGAAGAATCATCCGAGTCGCAAATGAAATTGTGGAAAAAGAACTTGTTGGCGGAGTCCATTTGTACCTTGCAGGCAAACTTCGAACAGCTTGTGGGTGTCGTCGAAGAAGCAGGCCGACGAAGAGTGATACGTATTCAATGTATCTATAATTTTTTATTGTTCCATTCTATTATATTATCAATCTTGGATGTTTGATGTGAAATTATATGCAATTATATATCATTTTTTGGGCCTAACCAATTAACTTAGTGCCAAGTGCCAGTTGCCGTTTTTTGACTGTTTTTGGTTCTCCAGAATATCGACACCAAACTAAGTCCAATTGACACGAAACTTTTTGGAGATTTTTTCTGGACAAAAGAGACCCTGTAAGCTTCGGGAGAGGGCCAGAAGATGAAGAGGTAGCCCACAAAGCACCAGGGCGCGCCCAAGGGGTAGGTGTGCCCTGGTGGCTTGTGGGGCCCATGTTCCACTATTGGACATAATTCTGCCCCTATAAATTCTCTAAAATCGGAAAACCAATAGGGAGCCACCCAAAATACTTTTTTCGCCACCGCAAGTTCCTGATCTCGAGAGATCCCATCTGGAGGCCTTATCTGGCACTCCGCCAGAGGGGGAATTAACCACGGAAGGACTTTACATCAATCTTGTTGTCCCTCTGATGATGTGTGAGTAGTTTACCACAGATCTACGGGTCCATAATTAGTAGCTAGATGGCTTCTTCTCTCCCTTTGATCTTCAATACAATGTTCTCATCGATGTCCTTGGAGATCTAATCGATGTAATCACTTTAGTGGTGTGTTTGTTGGGATCCGATGAATTGTGAGTTTATGATCAGATTATCGATGAATATTATCTGAGTCTTCTCTGAACTCTTTTATGCCTGACTTTTATAGCTTTGTATTTCTCTCTAATTTATTGATTTGGTTTGGTCAACTAGATTGATATTTCTTGCAATGCGAGAGGTTCTTTTTGATTGATTCCATATTGCGGTGCTCAATTCCAGTGACGGAAATGGACATCACACGTATTATATCGTTGCCATTAAGGATAGAAAGATGAGTTTTATTCTTATTAATTGATTTTACTTTGTCTACATCATGTCATCTTGCTTAAGGCTTTACTCCGTACTTTATGAAGTTAATACTCTAGATGCATGTTGAATAGCAGTTGATGTGTGGAGTAATAATAATAGATGCAGGCAAAAGTCAGTCTACTTGTCTCGGACATGATACCTATATACATGATCATTGCCTTAGATATTGTCACGATTATTCGCTTTTCTATCAATTGCCCGATAGTAATTTATTTACCCACCATATGTTATCTTCAAGAGAGAAGCCTCTAGTGAAAATTATGACCACCGGGTCTATTTAAATCATATATTAAAATCCAATAATATATTGCTGCATTTTTTATCATGTTATTTTTTTCATGTTTTATTTATTTATTTATCTATCACTAAGAGATTTGATCCTTGCAATTAACCATCAAAGGAATGACAATCCCTTATTTGTGTGTGCAAGTATTTGTTATTTTGTGTGTAGGTACGTGTGATTCTCTTACTGTACTGATAACCTTGGTTTCGAACAGAGGAAATAGTTATCTCTAGTATACTGCATCATCCCTTCCTCTTCAAGAAAATCCCAATGCAGCTCACAAGTACAAAGAGCCGCGCGCCTCCCCTGGATTAGGTATCGTCGAAGGAGCTGGCCGGGGACGTGAGGGGTGAGGTGGTGTTAGCAATGACGTTGAAGGAAGCTGCGGTGGCCCGGCGGCGAGGCGGTGGTGGCTGGGACGTTGGAAGGTGGCTGCTGCGTGGGAGGTATGTGGGTGTGGAAGGCTGGAGAGGGCAACGGAACTGGGCGCTGGCCGCGATGGGGTGGGGCAGCTGGGTGTTTGATGTCGATGGGAGGAAGATAATGGCTTATGTGAACTGACTGGCAGGCCAGGGGGAGCAAGTGGGCATCGTGCATGTCCGCATCATGTCCGCGCTGACGGAAATGAGGCCCAAATTTGGGCCTAGAATGGGTCACTCGGCGGACGAAAAGTGGACGAGCGTCTATTTGGGTCGGCATGTTGGGTCGATATTTATGTCTGTTTTGACCCAAACGGACACGCGCAGACAAAATGGGTCGGTGGGTTGGAGTTGCTCTAGTGTTTAGGGCTAGATGCTCTTATCAGTAGTGGTCGGTTTGGTTGCAGTCGACAACAATGCATGATGATTTTACATAGTTTATTGCAACGCATAGCCTGAGACTAGCTCAATAAAGGGCGATTTTTATTTGAAATTTTTTCAATCTATTCATCTTCAATCATGACAGTACAACGAACACTAGAAATAAAAAAATACATTAAAATGCGTAGACCACCTAGCGACGACTATATGCACTGAAGCGAGCCAAAGACGCACTGTTGTCATCGCCCCTCACTGGAGCCGGGCAAACCTTATCGTAGAACACAGTGGGAAGTCGTCGTTCTATGGCCCATAGGACCAGCGCATAAGAACAACACCAACCAGCGTTGAAGAGTAGCATAGATCGGAATGATCCAACCTGAAGACACACGAACGTAGACGAACTACGACAAGATCCGAGCAAATCCACCAATGAATGATCCACCGGAGACACACATTCACACACCCACCGACTATCCTTGATGCACCATTCGAACGGGAACTAGGCGGGCAGAACCTTATTCCATCTTCAGGAAGCCACCGTTGTGTCGTCTTCCCGAAAAGGACACAAACCCTAAACAAAACTTGAAGAAACATCTAAAGACGAAGCCCTCCCGCCTGCAAGGGTCATGATCCAGCGTGTCGCCATGGCCCTAAGGCCACCGAAAACGAGGCGGACCGATGATAGAACGGGCGGGAGACCGAAGAAACCGAGTCTTTTCTATTCTTGGGGGAGAAGGCGTTGAACTCAGCCTTGATTTGCTACGTGTTTGGTCGTGCCTCGGATGATCAGGAAATCGCCATCGTCCTTTATAGCGGCTAGTGCTTGGATATGTTGTCTCGTTTGGCCGTGCCTCGGATGGGCAGGAGATTGCCATTGCCCTGTGTGGCTGCTTGTGCTTGGGCGTATTAACAAAGTGCCGAATTTCATCGTGCTGCTCACAAAAATAACAAATCTTGCTACTAGTCGACTCCCTTTCAACATTCTTTGACGCAAGCCATAAAAACACTGTAATTTTTTCGGGGAGTATGACGTGACACTGGTACAGTCAGCCCATTAATCCCGCAGAGAGCTAAGATATTTAGGCCTCCTTTGGTTTGTAAGAATCTTATAGGATTTGATTTTCAAAGGAAAAATTCCTAAGGAGCCCTTTAGTTTGTAGGGATGAATTCCTCGAAAATACGGTTTGGAGGCCGAGCTCCATGCAGCTCGCTATCCTGGTCGCCAGTAATCATATCGAGCTGCTGCAGCGTAGCATTAATGTCATGCATTTGAGCTCACAGGCATAGACCCCACACCGTATTCTATATTTAGATACAGTAGCATCCCATGTTGTCCACGCCTCGCTGACAGGGTGGTCAGACGTGCGATCGATTCGCCCATCATGTCTCTGCTGCAGTGCTAGCAGCACTTGCACACACTGATGAACATGTGCACGCGCATGCTCTCGAGTCATTGGAGCAAGCCATCTAGGATCCGAACGTCGAGGTTAATGATCAGACCGTTTGGAAATCCTCTACGTATACGGCACAAGAATAGCAATAGCCGTGTCCATTTCAGCACAGCCAAAGCCTTCAATTCTTCTGAATCTCTCCCCACAGCCAAATTACCAAAGCACAGAACTGTAGTCATTGCGTCCTTCCTCCTCAGCTCGCTCCAGAGATAGACGGCAACACCTCCTGCTCATTACGTGCCCGAATTGTGGCGAGGTCAGTGTGGAGACAAACATCAGCGGTCAAGAAGGGCCGAATCTTGGGAAGCGTTTCTACTTTCTACAAGTGCCCGATCGACAGTGTAAGTATTTCTCCATCTGCACAATTTGGTCCAGACGAAAATTAATGTCTCTACATCATCTGAAGTCACTGATCTTTGTTTGAAATTTTTGATTTGGCACCGGATTGACCAGGGACCAGACAGAGTGTTTTTAAGAACTCCATGTCATCCATGGCGAGAAAGCTTCAACTGCTCCGGTATGATCCACTTACCGGCCGACTGCCCAAACACGACCACACTCCGCTTAATGGTCACCTGTATGCGCCCAGCAGATACATTTATTTCTCAACCAACTACCTGCGCCAGCCCTCCCAGTGGACCAAATTCAAAGCCGTCCAGAGTCCAGACAGAACATCCTGTTTGCAAGAGGCAGCACCAGAATCATAGGCCCACGTACAAATCTGGAAGACGAGTACACGGCACCGCTGTATATGTATTAAATAGATCTCGTATATAGTAAAAAGGGCATAGACCACGCATCATGATGCCAAAAGGACCGATACAGATAGCGGCCTCCATGCAGCTCGTCCGCCAAAACGCCTCTCTGTGAATTCCTACTCTTGTGTAGGATAAGGTCCAATCCTTCACATTTCAAAGAAAAAAACATTAGCCTAGACTCTATGAAAAAAATTCCTATCATATGCATCAAATGACATCTTTTTCTTTATAAGAATTGAGTTGCATGTCATCTCACTTTCTGTGAATTTCCTATGAACCAATATCCCTATCATGTGAACCAAAGGAGGCCTTCGGGAGAAAGTTGACGCTGGAGTAAAATTTTACTCCCTTATGACGGATTGGGGGGCTAGGTGCCAGCTAGAGGAGTAAAACATAATTTTTACTCCTCTAACCGGTTATAAGGGATCGGTTAGAAATGCCCCAACAACCCAAAATATAGAATTTGATTACAACAATTGAAAGGTATCAGATCTTCATGAGAATACTGGATCAATTCCTAGCAAGCAAGCTGAAAACTGAAGATCTCCTGGTCACCCACCAGACACTTATCACCCCAGGTCTTCAGTCTTCGATTAGTCTTGTTAGCACCATCAGTGTCCGTGTTTCTTCGTGTTCTAGCTGCAGAATTGCCCAAGAACTAGTCCAAAAGCATGGCAAATGAATCAGGGGAAAAGGATCATTCATCTTCCTATCCTTGAAACATAATATCATTTGGACTCCTACAAATTGAACAGAAAATAGCCGCCATGACATCAGAGACTAAATGCTTGATCTTCCTCCCCTCCCCTCCCCTCCCCTCGCGTGGTCCTCCCCGGGGGGGACCCGAGGGCCCCTAGGGTTTCCCTGAGCGCCGTCCCCCTACCCCCCCCTGCCGTCACCCGAGGGAGTCGTCGTGCATCGCCTGGGCGACTGTTGATGACGGCGGCGGCGGGGCTTCGTCGCTTCGCCCGCTGTGGCGTTGGACCTCGGAAGCCTGGGCGGCGGCCCGGTCGGTGAGGCGGCGCCGTCCTTCGGCTGGTGGTGCGTGCGGGAGGTGATGGCCGGCCCCCTTGGCTGCGCGGGCAGCGAGGTCCCGGTGGGTTGTGGTCGCGGCGCGGCGAGGTTCCTCCTCTGCTCCAGATATGAAGGTCAGGTTTGCCCCTTCTCTGCTCTCCTCGCTGGATTCGCCTGATTCCAGGCCTCTGGTCGCCGGATCTGGTGTCGGCAGGGTGATCCCCGAGCAGGTGGTGTTGGACAAGCCCGTGGGAAACCCTTATTGGTATTTCCAACGCGGCGGCGGCGGCGCCATGTTGCGTCGTTTTGCTCGTTGGAGCCGCAGCCGTGGTCTCTCCTCCACACCTCGGCCATGCCTCCCGGGTGAAAGCTCAAATCCCGGCCTGGGATGGGCGGCGGCGGCGGCTGGTGCGTCGTGTCCTCCTTAGAGGCGCCGTCTGGGGAAGTTTGGTGCTTTGGGGGCGTGTAGCAGCTGAAGGTGGGTGCCTGGCGTCTGTGGAGTCCGTGGCGTTCCTTCTGTGCAGGTTTCAGATCCAGCCACAAGTGCTCTGCGGTGGTGTTTGCAATGTCCCGGCGGGTCGGCGCCCTCGAGTTTGGGCGGAAGGGGATCTGGTTCCCCTTCCCGGCAGCAGCAACACCGCAGGTGCCGATTCGGCTGGTTCTTGAGTTCCTCGTCCCTAATCTTCGCCATGTGGTTCGACAACTTCCTTTCAGCGACTCTCCCGGTGGCTTTCCCTCTTCCTTCGGTCTCCTTCGGCGCCTGCGTTGCAGCTTGCGTGTGTGTGCGCCGGCATGATGTGGTTGGCCCCATTGCTGGCCCGGTCTTGAGACCAACCTATGCTCTAGCTCTTGGGTGAGCGTCTCTACACTTCAACGGTGCGGCGCCTTCGAGCCTAGGCGAGGGGAAGGGATCCCCTTCGGTGTTAGAGAAGGCATGTGTTGTGTCATCTCCAGTTTCGGGTTTCAGCCATGTGCCCGACCTATTTTGGCGGCCGCAGATCCTCGTGGCTCCTTCGTAGTCGTTTCAAGGCCTTTGTGTAGAGGGCTTATCCTCAATTAGCTGTTCTTCAATGTATTTTTCTGTTCGCTGGTTATAGGTGTAGCTTAGTAAGCTGTTCTTCTTTCTCCCTTATATCCTTTAGCCGTTGCTTTGTTCGTGGTCTGCTCGTTTAGTCCTGGCCAGTTGATGGCTTTGTTAATTCAAAGTCGGGCTCCTCTGGGGCCTCCGTTCCAAAAAAAAAAACTAAATGCTTATATTCCTTGAGTAGGAAACTTTGGCATAAACCGGAAAAACAATATTTTTCCACGGTGTTTGCTAGGCTGCTAGCACCAAGCAGCTGACCATGTGTCGTCGGTGCGCATCTTGTCACCTCTGCTGCTTCGTCGACATGAAGATCATCGCGGCGGTGCTCTTTCGGTGGACAGACTATCTTGAGAAGCTTATCCAGGTTCTTCCTGCTGCCGCCGTCGGCCGCGAACGCGGTGGCCGCCATGTCCCGCATCTCCTGCATCCGGGTGCTTTTGTCGCCGGCTAGCAGCGACGACACGGCCGCCGACACGGTCCCACTCGTCATGGGCTGCTCGAACACCGTGCCGAAACCCCAGACGTGCGCCACCATCCGCGCGTTCATCCTTTGGTCGCTGAAGAAGGGACGGCACGCCATGGGCACGCCGCCGGCCACGCCCTCCAGCACCGACGCCCACCCGGCGTGCGTCACGAAGCCGCCCACCGACGCGTGCCGCAGCACGGCCGCCTGCGGCGCCCACGGCACCACCTTGGCGCGCTCGAGGTCCAGGAACCCCGCCGGGAGCAGCGGCCAGTACTCCTTCGGCAGGGACCAGAGGAACGGCGCGCCGGACGCCTCCAGCCCGGCCGCGAGCTCGCGCAGCTCCTCCTGCCCTCCGACCACGGCGGTGACGACCGTGCCGAAGCTGGCGTACGCGACGGCGCCGGCCGCGTGGCCGTCGAGCCAGGTGAGGCATCCGTGCGGGTCGGCCGCGGTGGCGTTGTCGTCGCCGGGGACTGGGAGGAGGTGGAAGGGGCCGATGGGGAGGACCTCCAGGAGCTCTGCGGCGAGAGCGGCGGTGACGTCGTCCGGGAGGAGTCCCGGGAAGGTGTTCAAGGCCACGGCGGTGGCGGCGCGGGGAACGTGCAGCTGCTCGGCCACGCGACGGAAGAGGGCGACGATCGGCAGGTGCATCTCGCCGAAGACGCAGCCGTCGGGGAGGTCCCGGACGCGGTAGCTTCCGAGGCCCGGGTGCGAGGTGAGCAGCTCGTCCGCACGGCTCGCCGCTGCATTCATTCATTCATTTTTGAAGCATTCGTGTCAGGTGAGAATCTTCCTCCATGCATACTGATTTGAGCGTGGGCGTGCGTACCTTTGTCGCCGATGTCGTGGCGCAGCGCGTCACCTTCGAGGTGCGCAAGGAGCGCGCTGGGACCGCCGGTCGAGACCGGAACCCATGGTGCCCCCACCGCAGCGGCAGCATCGGCGGCCATCCAGACGAACGCGTCCCCGACGACGCAGCTGACCCTGGCGCCGCCGGCAGCAACACGAGCCGTCTCCAGCGCCACCTTCACCCCGCCAGCCTCAGCGGCGGCGATGAAGAGCCCCAGACGCGCCATATGGTTCGGCGGCGGCACCGGCCCGGCGCCGCCGGAGCTCGGTGGCATCAACCCGTCCGGCACCTCCACGAAGCGCAGGTTGCCCTCGAGGGCATCCTGGTTCTTCTCCTGCAGCTGCGTGATGGAGCCGGCGGTGGAGAGGAAGGAGACGGTCGCGGCCGGCGCCGCGGCGGCCAGGGCGCGCGCCAAGCGGAACAGCTTCACCGCGTGGGAGGCGAAAGGGAAGGTGATCACCACGACGTGCGGCACCGCTGCCATGGTGTTCGACACGTACCACGTGCAGTCACAGAAGCTATCCGGTCCTCGATCTATCCGGTGCTCGATCTAATCCAGGCGCCGCTCTTCTGCTTATTATATACTGCAGAGACTGGTGAATGTGGTGGTTTGCCGCTTGCCAACAATTCCATGTCAAGCTTGCTAGCCGGAGTATTGGGGATTGTGGTTCACATGTAAACAGTAGAACTTCTCCTACAGTGTATATTTGTAAGGAGTGAAGTGCATAGGTCTTTGAACTATTTCACTGGTACTCCCTCCTTTCCAGTTTATAGGGCTCAATTCAAAAATCTCACCAATCAAGGTAGATGGTGAGTGGTGGAATATTTTTTGTAGTTTGCAAAAGCACCTAATTAATGATCTTGTTTTCTTTAAAAAATTATGTTTATCAATGCATTAATTGCAATGAATGCATGCATAAAGTACATGCATTGGTCAATTTTCTCTTCATACTTGCATGCAATAATTTAATGCACCTTGAAATCTGAACATTTGATGGGGAACAACCAAATTGAGCCTTATAAAATGAAAAAACTAAAATTTTGAGATAAGCCCTATAAACCGGAAAGGAGGGAGTATCACATAGGGGTCATCAAACTATGAAAATCAGCATTTATGTCCTCGAAGTACAGTAAATGTGTCATACTAGCAAAATATAGGCCCTAGCTTACTTTTGTGTTGAACTAATTTTAGATCTGGTTGACACATTTATTGCACTTTGAGTAATTCAAGGACCTACGTGACACTTCTGAAATAGTTCGAGGATCTACAGTGCACTTCACTCTTTACATTCGGGGTCGAGTCTTGGCACCCAAAGTTCAAAACATAGTGACAGACTTAAGAACAAACATATGATTGTGAACCTATTTTTGCCATTTTTACAAGCACTTGCAACTAAAGTTTTAATTATATTCACTAAATTGCTAGAAAATCACTAAATGACTTCAAGATAGCAAACAAACCCGAAAAAAGCCGTATGTTTACATGGAATATGTAGTGACGTATGTTGAGTGTAGAAAAAAATCTCAAGGGCAACACAGAAATTTTTTGTCGTTTCGTCTTCAAACTTGACCAACTCCCTCTCGATTCTTCCTACGATATTGTCTGCTTTCTAGGTAGAGTATGTTACAGTTTTTTCTGAAACCTTCTCATATTTTTACCACAACCTTTAGGGACCATATAACGGCATTATTCATGGTTTGTTGTTTTCCATACTTCGTTTGTATTTTTGGAATTGAAAAGAAATCAATAACCTTCATGTTTTGGGATGAGCCTTGACTCTCAGATATTTGGAATTCTTTCTCTTTTACTCCCTCCATCTGAAAATACTTGTCGGAGAAATTGATAAAAATGGATATATCTAGAACTAAAATACATCTAGATACATCTATTTCTCCGACGAGTATTTCTGGACGGAGGGAGTACTAGATAAGGCCTAAACATACACTAATAACACAAATAGGATTGTTGAACCCAATTTTGCGGATTTTCATGCAGCTATAGTTCAGATTTTATTATATTCACTAAATCTCTAGAATGCATTAAATGACTTAAATACACATAAGCCCCCGAAAAACGTTAAAGTTTGACATGAAACTAATAAGATTAATTTGATGAATAAAAAATGAAAAAATTGGATGAAATAAAAAATAAAGAAAAGGAAAGAAAGAAAAAAATATTTGCCGAGTTTAAATAACATTAAGGAAACGACAGATTTGCCCAGTGTTGAACTTTTGCCGAGTGCTTTTATCGAGACTCTCCTGTTTGACGAGTTCCTGATAAAATACATTCGACAAATAACTCGACCCTAGTTTAAATTAATAATTCCGATAGAGTAAGCCGCTATAATTACAAAGTAGTACCTTTGTAAATAAATGTATAATGTTTTAATCACTACTTTAATTACCTAAAAACATCTTATCACTATTAGGGAAAAGCCTAGCAGTAGCGCGGGTTTTGGGGATATTAGTTGCGCGGGTGCCCGCGCTACTAATACGACGCTGCAGCTAACTGGTAGTAGTAGCCCGGTGCATCCCACGCTACTAGTACGTGTGTTAGTAGTAGCGCGTGTCTGTGACCCGCGCTACTACTATTAATTTCAAAAACAAAAAAATCTCGACCCCGTGCATGCTGTCAATGGTGTCAATGGTTCGATCCAGCAACACCAGGGGTTGCGGGAGGTGCGGAGGGGTAGCGGCAGACCAGATCCGGCGACGACTGTTGGAGAGGGACCAGATCCAGTGTAGAGCAAGACGACGGTGTGAGGATCGTCTTCGCGGCCAAGGCGGAGAACTCCTGGTTGGCCATGTCAACGACCTGCGTAGGCATGGGCATGGGAGGTGCGTAAATTCAAAGGGAGAGGGAGAGGAAAAAAGAGAAACAAGGGAGAAAGGAAGGAGATGGAGGGCGCATCGGGGCTGGTACCGGTGGTGAGGTGATCCGTCGTGGTCGTATGAAGGCGAGGGGGAAGACGGGCAAGCTCCTCGACGCCGGCGACGCGAGGAGGCAGACTCATTTGGCGCCATGGAGGAGGAGATGTGCTTGGGCGGGAGCACCTCACCACCAGAGAGCCTATGGAGAGAGGGGGAAGAGTGAGGGAGAGAGGAGGGATTCGGCCAAGGATATGGGGACTTCACATACCTCGTACTAAGTAGTAGCGAGGGGTATAAACCCGCGCTACTACCATCAACTTAGTAGTAGCGCGGGTTTATACCCCTCGCTACTACTATGGCATGTCCCGGCAGGGCACGGTAGAGACCGTTTAGTAGTAGCGAGGGTTAAAAATCCGTGTTACTACTATCAACTTAGCAGTAGCGAGGGGTAAAAACCCGCGCTACTAGTAAGTAGCAGTAGCGAGGGTTATAAACCCGCGCTATTAGTAAGCATCTGCTTATAAGCTTTTCCCTAGTAGTGTATATTTGTTTAAAAAGGAAATACATTGCAGTGAATGTGGGAGCATTTAACTCGCGCAAGGGAATGGCCATTATATAAGGCCCATCCCAATGTTTCACCTTGTACAAGTGTTAAGGCCATCATGCAGGGGCGTGGCCAGGATTATCAACCGTTGGGTTCAGCTACACTAAATAATGGGTGCGGTTCTTTGCTTAGTCTTAAGCTAGTGTAAATCTATAAAGGACATGCCAAATTTCATTAGGTTCACTTGAACCCAATGCTAATGAGCTGGCTCCGTCCCTGCCGTCATGTAGGCGAAAAATCTGAGGTGACAAGGTAATTAAGAGGAGAAAGATGGTTGTGCTGATCCCATAAAGAAACAATGCCGAATGTGGGAACCTAGGCAAAACACTTAAATGAAAGAAGTCCACGAATGCATGAAGGATTTTAGATGCTAAATCATTAAATGAAGCATGCTTAACAACAACAAGTTAAGCACCTACGCATTGAAGGTTTTAGTTACTCAACTCATTAATGTGCTTAGCACCTCATTTTAGCACCGGTGCATTGAAAGAAGCCTATCGAGCCAACCCGCTGTACGCCTGGTCTCTTCCGACCACTATCACCGTCCCACTCATGCAGGCAGCCATCTTTGCAGTCAACACATGATTGCTATAGCTAAGCTTTGCCTGATGAAGCCAACGGAGCTCACCGTACGTGATGACAAACTAGATACGGCCTCATATTAGTTAGCTGGCGTAGGCGCGCGTGCAGTGTTGTTGATATGCTCCCTCTCCATCTCAGAAACAACAACCATGTCCGTATTAGTTTGGTGGCACAGGCGCGCGTGCCGTGTTGTTGATCTACACTACATGCATATGCATGCTGCCTTGATCTACACACATTAGTGATCTAATTCCGTCCACATATGCTCGCTGTACCAATCTGTGCGACTGTGCCTGAAGCCGCTGGAGCATGGGGACAAACCAAGGACAGCCTGCTTGATGAAAGCGACAATATATGCATGCTGGCCCATAATTTGTTGTCCTACTTAACTTATGGTTAATAATAGAGGCAACAATCGGTTATAAAAAGCTCGCACGCCATCTCTTTAGATATGTATTCACTTCGTTCCTAATTATAAGACCTTTCAGAGATTCCAACATGGACTACATATGGAGTAAAATGAATGAATCTACACTCTAAAATATGCCTATATACATCCGTATGTGCTTCATACTGGAATCTCTAAAAGGTCTTATATTCAGAAAGGAAATATTACTTTACTAATGGTTGACACACCTTACAATCTCACAAAGTGTCTTTAGGCTCGTGCTATAGCTGGCTCTTAGAGGATAATTGGTTTGAGGCCAACATTTGGCATTGCCAATAATTCGGAAGCCCGCAATTGGCAATATCAAAATTTGCTAAAAATTGACAACTTCTTGTGAGGTTGGAATGTAAACATGGTAACCAACCAGGCACTAGCCAATATTTGATATTTGTCAAATGTTGGCATGCCAATTTATCGCATCAAACCAATCATGCTCTAACTTCTACAGCTCGCTTTCCTTCTCTCTCTTCTTCTTTCTCCTTTAACTAAGTAAAGATATACTATTTAAATTCTTAAAGCCTGTTTATGTCACCTTATTGTACTTATTCTTACACGCCCGTGACTTCTAGAAGATTCCGCCAGAATTGGTAATGTATTCTGCTCGTAGTGAAGACAGAGGAGTATATATGCATAATGTCATAATTAATTCATCGCTTTCCTTCTCTCTCTTCTTCTCTCTCCTTCAACTAAGTAAAGATATATTATTTAAATACTTAAAGTCTGTTTATGTCACCTTATTATACTTACTCTTACACGCGCATGACTTCTAGAAGATACCGCCAGAATTGGTAATGCATTCTGCTCGTAGTGAAGACTGAGGAGTATATATGCATAGTGTCATAATTAATTCTCCTACATGCGTGTGACTTCTAGAAGATACTAGGGCCATGGCGGATTGATAGTTCGTACATTGAGATTTGTTAATAAGATTTGGCGAACTCGAGTGCTTCTCCGACGTCCATGTATATATAATGGAATTGAGATTTCAATGTGTCTGTTCTCTTCGTCATGGTTAATTTCCAAACAGATGCGGTCCAATTTGTTTCCCTGCCTCCTTCTCTTAGAAAAGACTGGGTTCTTCTGCCTCCCGCCAGCGCCGCCGCCGGTCCACCTCGTTTCCGGTGCCCTAGGGTCACGGAGGCGTAGTGGATCCCGGCCCTTGCGGGCGGGAGGGTCTGTTTTCAGGTGTTTCTTCGAATTTTATTAGGGTGTGTTTCCTACTCAGAAAGACAAGACGACGGCGGCTCCCTGAAGATGGAATATGGTTTTCCCCGCCTTGCCCCTGTCCCGATGGTGTGTCTTGTATCTTCTGTGGGCGTGTGGATATGTGTCTCCGGTGGATTTGTCTTTGGTTATTCTGGTCGTAGTTCATCTACGTCTGTGTGTATTCAGGTTGGATCCTTCCAATCTACGCTACTCTTCATCGGCGGCGATTGTTGTTCGGTTGCGTTGGTCCTATGGGCCTTAGCACGAAGACTTTTCGACTGTCTACTACAACAAGATTTGCTTGGCTCTAGTAGGGTAGGTGAGATGACGGCATCGTGCTTTCGACTCGCTTCAGTGCTTGTAGTCGTCGCTTAGTGGTTTACGAATCTGGATATAATTTTTATTATTTACGGTCTTCGTTGTACCGCGATGATCCAAGATGAATAGATCAAAAATTCTCTCATGTAAAAAAACTAACTGTTTCACTACTCTTGTTTTGTATCTCCGACTTCTCCAGGAGGGTATATATCAATTCAACTGCATGACACAATGGTCATGAAGATGAACACGATATCTCTCAAGTCTCAAAACCCCAGTTGCGACTACTCCTATTTAGTTTGATCGGCCGGGCCTCGATTTCTGACGTATTGCTATGTTCTTCAGCCGAGGACACACTGCTAGACATATGCTTCAATATGTGAGGCGGTTCTTGCCTCGGTCGCCGAAAGCTTACTATCTTCTTAGACATTTTGATTCAAATTTCTAGAAGCTTATGGCCTTCCATGGTGGTTTGATGATGAAGTGCAAGAAATAGTTACTCAACACATCATATATTGTCATAGGACCCCTGACAAACCCAACCTTGTTCTCTCACCACATCATATAGTATTGTCGTAGGACCCCGGACCTACTCAACCTTGTTTTCTCAACACATCATATATTTGATGGCCTCCAAAAGGCAACAAATTTAGCTATCCACACCTTTGCTCATTCGAATTGTTGTTGGTCCAAATGAGGAGGTGGGTTGTGGAATCAAGAATTTAAATCGAGAAAACACTACGTTTTCTTAGATTAGTTTGATCTATGAATAAAAAAATGATCTTGCCTCGGAGATCAAGAGAAGGAGCCTATTAAAGTACTCACAAACCCTGGGAAAAGAGAAACAACATCTATCAGAAAAAGAACTGCACCACTGTGCACTACAGAAGTGCTGAAATTTAGTCTATTTTTGGACAGCCCAATAACTATTTTAGAAATTTCTAAATAAATCCTAGAGGTCCACTTAGCCCATTTGTGCAAGGCAAGGGATACTACTAAAGTTTAGTCCCACATTGCTAGTTGAATGGGAGTTGGACCTCCTTATAAGGGAGGTTCTTTCCCCACTTGTATGAGCATGACAACAAGAGGGACATCCACGCGCGCTCCTCCTCCGCCGCCCGCCTCGCCACGTCAAGACGCGCCGCGGGTTGCGGGAATGAGCCGAGCCGATGTCCTCTCGCCTCCTTCTCTTGTGCCTATAAAAGGGAGGTCGCTCCTCTCAGAGAGACGCACTAGAATCTCTTCCTCCTCTCGCCACAAGTTCCTGAGCACTGCGCTGATGTTACGTTTTTCCTCATCCCGGCTTGCGGCGTGCACCGCAGGTCGGGTCAGTAGGCCTCCGGAACCGCACCTTTTGAGTCCTGTACGGGAGAGGGGTGATAAGGTTTTTGGGGAGCGCTCTGCGCGACTACTGACTTCTTCGTCACGGACGCCCCAGACTCCGACGACTACTTCCTCGACGTCAACAACCTCCTCGACGACATGGAGGACACCGACCCCAAGTCCAGTGCCTCTGCTCCGGCTGTTGTCCAGTACGTGTTCCTATCTTTCCTGTTAGAAGTCCTGCAACAGTTCCTTCTTCTAGTGTTTGCCCTACACATGTTAGGCTCTACTTCATATATGCATCTTGATCTACTGTCTGCTCTAGAGATGATCGGTTCTAGCTCATATATGCAGATATTATTTACCTTCTCTTTTTCAAATCGCATGGCTTGTTTTATCACTGCTATACTAGTCATGCTTTATCTAGTATTTCTGTTAATAAAATCATTCGGTAAATTGCTCATATTTCCAATAATCCAAAAACCTTATTATAGGCAATTTACCTCGAATGGTTTTGCTGCTTCCATGAGACCTCCTATGTTTGAGGGTATCGACTATAAGAGGTGGCGCGTGAGAGCAGTCTTATGGTTTCAAACCATGAGTTGCTATGACGCCACTCTTGGCAAACCTGAAGGAGAGCAAGATGCCCAACAGGCACACGCTTTTCAGAAAATGGATACCTTGTTTAAGGCTGCTCTCTTGAGTGTTCTTGGTGAGAACATAGTTGATGCTTATGCGTCAATTGACAATGAAAAGATATGTGGGACGCACTCGAGGCCAAGTTTGGGGTCTCGGATGCTGGCACTGAGCTGTACATCATGGAGCAATTCTATGATTACAGGATGACTGAAGAGCGCTCCGTGGTTGAGCAGGCTCATGAGATACAGTCATT
Source organism: Triticum aestivum (assembly GCF_018294505.1). Taxonomy (NCBI): domain Eukaryota; kingdom Viridiplantae; phylum Streptophyta; class Magnoliopsida; order Poales; family Poaceae; genus Triticum; species Triticum aestivum. The sequence continues at coordinate 11,071,447 of NC_057795.1, read as the reverse complement.
TGCTAGAGAACTTGAGAACTTCAATTGTATCTTACCGGACAAGTTTGTTGCCGGGGGTATCATCACTAAGCTTCCTCCTTCATGGAGGAACTTTGCTACCTTACTGAAGCATAAGAGACAGGAGTTTTCCGTTCCCGGATCTCATTGGTACTCTTGATGTGGAAGAAAAGGCGAGAGCAAAGGACACACGTGCTCGAGGTATTGAGGGAGGATCTAGTGCCAATCTGGTACAGAAGAAAAACTTCCAGTCCCACAAGTTCAAGAACAAGGGCAAGCTTGATGGTAAAGCAAAGTTTGATGGAAGAACAAGGCTGTACAACACACGAACTTCAAGAAGAAGAGTGACAAGAAGAAAGGTGCTTGTCATGTGTGTGGAGATCCTGATCATTGGGCTCCTAGTTGCCCCAATCGCTATGACAAGCGTCATCCTGGGAAAGGCGGCAAGACCGCTAATGTTGTCATCGGAGACATTGACATGAAGGATGCTGGGTATGGTATATTTCCCACTATTCTTTGAGTATGTCATTCTCCTGATTGGTTGATTGACACGGGTGCTAATGTACATGTATGCGGTGATATTTCCATGTTTTCGTCTTATCAGACCGTAGGGACTTCAACCGTGCTGATGGGCAACGGTTCAAGTGCTTCTGTTCGTGGTGTTGACACGGTCGATCTGAAGTTTACTTTGGGGAAGATCGTGCGGCTGAAGAACGTGCATTATGTCCCCTCCATCAATAAAAATCTTGTTAGCAGATCTCTTCTGTGTAGAGATGGCTATAAGCTTGTCTTTGAGTCGAATAAATTTGTAATATCCAAGTATGGAACCTTTGTTGGTAAAGGCTATGAGTCAGGAGGCCTGTTTCGTTTATCTTTATCAGACGTTTGCAATAAAGTTGTTAATCATATTTGCAACAATAGTGAAACAAATGTGTGGCATTCACGTCTCTGTCATGTTAACTTTGGTTGCATGTCGCGACTAGCGAAGTTAAACTTAATCCGTAGTTCAAGGGATCTAAGTGTCAAGTGTGTGTGCAAGCTAAGCAACCATGTAAGTCTCATGTGACTGCGGAAATGAGAAATCTTGCACCACTAGAACTCATACATTCAGATCTATGTGTAATGAATGGTGTTTTGACAAAAGGTGGAAAGAAATATTTCATGACGTTAATTGACGACTCCACTAGATACTGCCGTGTGTATCTTCTGAGATCTAAGGATGAGGCTCCGAACTTTTTCAAGATCTATAAAGCTGAAGTGGAAAACCAACTTGATCGGAAAATCAAGAGGCTTAGGTCCGACCGTGGTGGAGAGTAATTTTCCAATGAATTTGATGCTTTTGTTGCAGAACATGGTATAATCCATGAGAGGATGCCTCCCTACTCACCTCAGTCAAATGGGGTGGCCGAAAGAAAGAACCGTACTCTAACTGATTTGGTTAACGCCATGTTAGACACATCGGGTCTCTCCAAGGCATGGTGGGGGGAGGCGATATTGATAGCATGGCATGTCCTAAATCGAGTTCCCACAAAGAACAAAGTGATAACTCCATTCGAGGAATGGGAGAAGAAAAGGTTAAAACTCTCTTATTTGCGGACATGTGGTTGTTTGGCGAAAGTCAATGTTCCAATTCCAAAGCAGCGGAAACTTGGACCAAAGACTGTGGATTGTGTTTTCCTGGGATATGCTTTTCATAGCATTGGCTATAGATTCTTGGTTGTAAAATCTGAGGTACCTGACATGCATGTCGGTACGATCATGGAGTCGAATGATGCGACTTTCTTTGAAGATATCTTTCCCATGAAGGATATGGCTACCTCATCTAATCAGGAGATGCCTAGTTCATCGAATCAGGAACCAGTTACAATTACTCAACCTGCCATTTCGATGGAACACTTTGAAAGTCCTGTGGAGGAGAACAATGAAGTTCCTATTAGGAGCAAGAGACAGAGGACTGCAAAGTCCTTTGGTGATGATTTTCTTGTGTATCTCATAGATGACACTCCCAGTTCTATTTCAGAGGCCTATGCATCTGAAGATGCTGACTACTGGAAGGAAGCGGTTCGTAGAGAGATGGATTCCATCTTGGTGAATGAAACCTGGGAAATAACTGATCGTCCTTATGGGTGCAAACCTATAGGATGCAAATGGGTATTCAAGAAGAAGCTTAGGCCTGATGGTACTATCAAAAAGTACAAGGCTCGGCTCGTGGCTAAGGGTTATACCCAAATGGAAGGTGAAGACTTCTTTGATACTTACTCACCTGTGGTTCGACTGACCACTATTCGATTTCTACTTTCACTAGCTGCCTCACATGGTCTTCTCGTGCATCAAATGGATGTTAAGACTGCTTTCCTAAATGGAGAGTTGGACAAGGAAATTTATATGAAACAACCAGATGGGTTTGTAATAGATGGTCAGGAAGGGAAAGTGTGCAAGTTGCTAAAGTCTTTGTATGGACTCAAGCAAGCACCCAAACAGTGGCATGAGAAGTTTGAAAGAACTTCAATAGCTGCAGGCTTTGTTGTGAACGAAGCTGACAAATGTGTGTACTATCGCCATGGTGGGGGCGAGGGAGTTATGCTTTGCTTGTATGTTGATGACATACTGATTTTCGGAACAAATTTGAATGTTATTAAGGAGGTCAAGGATTTTCTATCTCGCTGTTTTGAGATGAAGGATTTATGAGTGGCTGATGTCATTCTGAACATCAAGTTATTGAGAGACAATGATGGTGGGATTACATTGCTTTAATCCCACTATGTGGAAAAAAATTTGAGTCGCTTTGGCTACAGTGACTGCAAGCCCTCTCCAACACCATATGATGCTAGTGTGTTGCTTCGAAAGAATCGGAGAATTGCTAGAGACCAATTGAAATATTCACAGATTATTGGTTCGCTTATGTACTTAGCCAGTGCTACAAGACCTGACATCTCTTTTGCTGTTATCAAACTGAGCTGGTTTGTCTCAAAACCAGGAGATGTTCATTGGAAAGCTCTAGAGAGAGTTTTGCGTCATTTAAAAGGCACTGTGAATTATGGAATTCACTACGCTGGGCACCCAAAGGTGCTTGAAGGGTATAGTGACTCAAACTGGATCTCAGATGCTGATGAGATAAAGGCCACGAGCGGATATGTATTCACTCATGGAGGTGGCGCTGTTTCTTGGAAGTCTTGCAAGCAGACCATCTTAACGAGGTCAACAATGGAAGCAGAACTCACAACACTAGATACAGCTACGGTCGAAGGAGATTGGCTTTGCTGGCTCTTGAATGACTTGCCCGTTGTTGAGAAACCTGTACCGGGTATCCTTATGAACTGCAACAATCAAACTGTGATCACGAAAGTGAACAGTTCAAAGGATAACATGAAGTCATCAAGACACGTTCAGAGAAGGTTAAAGTCTGTCAGAAAAATGAGAAACTCCGAAGTTATTGCATTGGATTATATCCAAACTTCTAAAAATCTGGCAGATCCTTTTACTAAGGGTCTATCACGCAATGTGAGAGATAATGCATCGAGGGAGATGGGTATGAGACCCACAATATGAGTTGTTCACAGTGGTAACCTATTCTTTGTGATCGAAGATCCCGTGAATTAGATGTGGAAGACAAACTGTTGGTCAACTGGGAGGAGAGTATCCTTACTGTTAAAATACCACTCCATGAAGATGCAATACTCTCCTAATCTTCATGGCAGGTTGATGTATATCTTAATGTGTTCTAAGTGGCTCTTTGAAGTAGAGATGTTGTCCTGCAGAACATCTTTTGAAGAACGCACCTATATGAGTCTGATTGTTAAACGTCGCAATCTATGAGAGTAGGGTTCTCTCTAGTAAACTCATGAAAGGCCTCGGAGTATGATGCATAAGCTCCACCCGCGGGGAAGACCCACGGTAGCCACGTATCGGTCAAGGCTTTATGTGAAGCTAGATTCGCAGAAAACATGCAGTTCAAGGCCCAGTCCACTGTTCAAGTTGCTTCCTAGTGTAGTATAGAGTTCTAGGTGGATGTTCAACTTAACAGTCTCCACTGCAGTACCGATATATAAAATAGTGTTTTGGAACCAAAGGCAAATATTGTGTGCCTCTGGGATCTGGTGGGGGATTGCTGAAATTAGTCTATTTTTGGACAACCCAATAACTATTTTAGAAATTCCTAAATAAATCCTAGAGGCCCACTTAGCCCATTTGTGCAAGGCAAGGGATACTACTAAAGTTTAGTCCCACATTGCTAGTTGAGTGGGAGTTGGACCTCCTTATAAGGGAGGTTCTTTCCCCACTTGTATGAGCATGAGGACAAGAGGGACATCCACGCGCGCTCCTCCTCCGCCGCCCGCCTCGCCTCGTCACGACGCGCCGCGGGTTGCGGGAATGAGCCGATGTCTAAATTTTTGCCACGCACTACGGAAGCTGAAACATTTTTTCTGTAGTGGACACTGAATCCGAACGGCGTGCCTCTTCAGCTGCTGCCTGTTCGTTTCGTCTCCCGCGTTCCCTTCAGCTCCCGGCGCAGCCTCTCGCCTCCTTCTCTTGCGCCTATAAAAGGGAGGTCGCTCCTCTCAGAGAGACGCACCAGAATCTCTTCCTCCACTCGCCACAAGTTCCTGAGCACTGCGCTGCTGTTACGTTCTTCCTCATCCTGGCTTGCGACGTGCACCGCAGGTCAGGACAGTAGGCCTCCGGAATCGCACCTTTTGAGTCCTGTACGGGAGAAGGGTGATAAGGTTTTTGGGGAGCGCTCTGCGCGACTACTGACTTCTTCGTCACGGATGCCCCAGACTCCGACGACTACTTCCCCGACGACGACTACTTCCCCGATGTCGACGACCTCCTCGACGACATGGAGGACACCGACCCCAAGTCCAGTGCCTCTGCTCCGGCTGCGGTCCAGTACGTGTTCCTATCTTTCCAGTTAGAAGTCCTGCAACAGTTCCTTCTTCTAGTGTTTGCCCTACACATGTTAGGCTCTACTTCATATATGCATCTTGATCTACTGTCTGCTCTAGAGATGATCGGTTCTAGCTCATATATGTAGATATTATTTACCTTCTCTTTTTCAAATCGCATGGCTTGTTTTATCACCGCTATACTAGTCATGCTTTACCTAGTATTTCTGTTAATAAAATCATTCGGTAAATTGCTCATATTTCCAACATGAAGATCATGTCTATTAAGACCGCACATCGCACATAGATAGACAAAGAGCATGAACTAGTGCAGACGTGTGTTATGCAAAACGATTTTTACCCCCTTTTGATGACACAGTTTTAAACCGTCGTCTTGCTAACTAGAGCAATAGGGGTCCATCCCACATGACCCAGATAAATTGTCGGCGATAGCTCCTTCGGAGCAAAAGTGCTCGTGTACGATCTGGGGAGCTATTAGACACAATTGTATGGGAATCGTTGAGATGTGAATAGCATCCCACACAATGAAATCCACACAAATGTTTGAGTTAGTATGGTGCATCACACATAATTGTCTGCATAAACTCGTCTGTGATAGATATCTTCTGAGAGCTATCATAGTCTTTTTTTCCAAAGTAAATAAGACTCACATTTCTGGAATGATTCAATATCAAACGACCTCAAATCTACGTCTGTCGTGCAGCGTTAGTTAGCTGGCGTAGGGCGCGTGCCGTGTTGTTGATAATATACTCCCTAGATCTTAACCCAACAATGAACTGATTGATGCGTGTGAAAGGACAGCTACCATTTTTGATGCATGCACTACCCATCCTGTCCACACATATTTGCTATAGTACCAATCTGTGTGGACAAACCAAGGACTGTTAGACTGTATATACGTAGTCCTGTATAGGCTTTGTATTGTACCTCTTGGTACGTCTATATAATGAGATAGCCACACCTCGTTCTAGGGTGTCGAGCCAGTTTCCTAAACCCTATGTTTTACATGGTATCAGACTAGGTTACGATGTCTTTCGCTGCACCACCTCCCGCCGTCGCCGCCGCCGCCGCCGTCGCCGCCGCCGCCGCCGTCGCCGCCGCCGCGCCGATCTCGACCGCCGCCGCGCCGATCTCGACCGCCGCCGCTGCCGCGCCGGCCCTAGCCCCGATGTCGCCCTTCCTGGCCTCCCGGCCACTCGCGGCGACGTACGGCGCCACCCTGCCGCCGCCCGCTTCCCCGCAGGCGCCGGGCTTCGGGGACGATCTGGCCGCCCCGCCCGACGTTGCGGCGCTGCCGGCTCCAGGCGGCCCTCCTCCGCCGAGCAACCTGTGGTACGGCGCCTACGGTGCCCCCCCCCCGCCACCGTCGTCTCTCTGGCCGGGATCGGCCCCCGTCGCGCCGCCGCCGCACCCCTGCCGGGATCGGGCCCCGCTGCACCGCCGCCGCACCCCTGCACTACGGTGCCGCCGCCGCCGCACCACTACTACTCTGCGCAGCCGCAGCAGTCCTATGGGGGCGCGGCTGCCTCGCCGTATGGTGCCCTCGTAGCTTCCGAGCATGGTGACTCGGCCACTGCAGCGCCCGGCCTCTACGGCCCTCCTGCAGCGCCGGGCGCCCTAGCTGCTCCCTCGCCCGGCTACCCCTACGCGATGATCCCTCGTCCAGAGATGGCTCGGTCCATGGATCCCTATGCATCACTGGCGCAGGCGTACACTGCTCAAACCGCGACGCCGCCGCCGTTTTATTTCTCGCACCTACTGCCAGTGAAGCTCGGGCCGGACAACTACCTGTCATGGCGTGCGCAGGTCTTGCCTCTCCTTCGCAGCCGCTACTTGGAGGGCTACGTTGATGGGTCCATCCTGTGCCCACCTCCTCACCAGCCGGCATATCACACGTGGGTGGCACAGGATCAGGCCATTCTCTCTGCCATCCAGTCCTCGCTCACGCCGAGTGTTTCATCGATGATCATCTTCGCCGCTACGTCCAGGGAGGCGTGGGCGGCCCTCCACACCAGTTTCGCCTCTCAGTCTCAGGCGCGTGCGCACTCTATACACACCGAGTTGGGTGAGACCAAACTTGGCGATCTCAGCATCACGGAGTACTTCAACAAGATGACGAGCCTCGCTGACACCCTGGCCTCTGTTGGTCAACCACTTCTGGACGCGGACTTCACCACCTTTGTGCTTAACAGGCTCGATGATGATTATGATAATCTCATTGAGAACGTCCATGGTCGAGATGATACACTCCCGCGTCGTGAGCTCTATGCCCGCCTCCTTGGGCGTGAGCAGCGCATCAAGGCGCGCCGTGTTTCCCCCAGCTTCCTCTCCGCCAACGCCGCCACACGCGGCAAACCTCAGAAGCTGGCCCCATCAGGTGGCAAACCACCGGCTTCCCCGTTGCAGGCTTCGTGGGGCAACGCGCCAACCATCACGGGAGGGAGTCGCCCAGTTGCTTGTTGTTCCAGTTGTGGCACTCCTCAGGCTTGTCAGCTTTGTGGCATAGATCGTCACCTCGCCTCTCACTGCCACAGACGCTACAAGCAAGACTTCCTTGGCCTTGGCAACAATGGAAAAGGGAATGATAAGCAGGCTGCAGCTGCGGTGACAGGGCACGAGCACGGGCGCACCCAGTCATACTCCCTTGATCCGGCATGGTACATGGATACAGGAGCGACGAATCACCTCACCAGCGAGATGGGCAAGCTCTCCGTTCAGGAACCGTACCGTGGACATGATCAGGTGCAAACCGCCAATGGAGCAGGTATGCGCATCTCCCATGTTGGTCAGGCATCACTTCTTGCACACAATTTTCGCAAACTGCATCTTTCTAATGTCCTTCGAGTTCCCTCTGCTACGCGTAGTTTGTTGTCTATTCCTCAACTTACTCGTGATAATAATGTCCTTGCTAAGTTTCACCCTTTTCGTTTGTTTATCAAGGATCAGGAAACACGAGGGCCGTTCTGCTTAGTTGTCGTCTTCGCCATGGCTTATATGCACTTGACGCACCGTCTGCATCTCCTACGCCGTCTTCTCCGCAGGTGTTCAGTGGTGTTCGTGTGTCGCCTACGCACTAGCATGCGCGACTTGGACATCCTGTTGCTCCTATAGATAGTCATGTGCTGCATCGCCACGAACTACCAGTTGTGTCCAATAAGAGTGCTGAAACTATTTGTGATGCCTGTCAGTAGGGAAAGAGTCACCAACTACCTTTTTCAGAGTCTAGTCGTGTTGTGGAACATCGTCTTGAGCTTGTGTTTTCTGATGTATGGGGTCATGCCCAAACATCTGTTAGTGGTCACAATTACTATGTCAGTTTCATTGATGCTTACAGTCGGTTTACTTGGCTATATCTTATCAAGCGTAAATTTGATGTGTTTAATGTTTTCATTCAGTTCCAAGCACACGTTGAGCGTCTCCTCAAGCACAAGATTATTCATGTTCAATCCGATTGGGGGGGGGGGTGAATATCACAACCTCAACTCGTTTTTCAATAAGCTTGGGATTTCGCATCGTGTGTCTTGTCCTCATACACATCAGCAAAATGGCACCGCTGAACGTAAGCATCGTCATATTGTAGAGACTGGACTTACTTTACTAGCTCATGCCTCCGTCCCATTTCGGTTCTAGAGTCATGCCTTCTCCACCGCCTGTTTCTTGATAAATAGGCTTCCCTCACGACTGCTAAAAATGAAAACCCCCTCTTGAACTCTTGCTCGATGATATTCCAGACTATACATTTCTCAAAGTGTTTAGGTGTGCATGTTGGCCGCACTTGCGGCCTTACAACAAGCGCAAATTAGAGTTTCGGTCTAGGAAGTGTGTTTTCCTTGGGTACAGTTCTCTTCACAAAGGGTACAAGTGTCTTCATGTTCCCACCAATCGTGTCTACATTTCTCGTGACGTCATGTTTGATGAGAATGTGTTCCCGTTTCGTGCTCTTCCGAACCACTCTACCTCCAGTTTACCACCTGTGCACTCCACTACACCTTCACCTGACCAATTTGTGGATGTTGCAAATGCTCCTGTGTTGCTTCCTAACCATGCTGCAGGTATTGGATGCGGTGCCCGCCTTGAACTCCTGGATGATGAGGTTATTGACGACACGCATGATGGACCCGTCGATTTAATGCATGGCCCATGCATGGCGGGTCATGCCCGTCAGACCGACGCGTCCACAGCCACCCCGCGGGCGTCGGCAGTGCCCGCGGCTGCACCTGCCTCGGCCGCCCCGTCGGCCGGCTCGCCCACTCCAGCGCCCGGGTCGCCCGACCCAGCGCCCGCACTACTAGGAAAAGGGCTATAGATAGGATTGATACTAATGGTGCACCAGGTAAGTAGTGCGCCACTACTATATTCTAACGGCGCACCAGACACACGGTGCGCCACTAGTATTGATTTTTTTTTCCATTTTTCCATACATACTAATGGCGCATGATGTCAAAGTGCGCCATTACTAGTTCTAACTAGTTATGGCGCACCATATAGACAGTGTGTCATTAGTATATTTTTTTTTACTTTTTTGCAAAACTACTAATGGCGCACCGTGTCAAAGTGCGCCATTACTAGTTTAAACTACTAATGGCGCACCTTTCCACAGTGCACCATTAGTATATATATATATATATATATATATATATATATATATATATATATTATTTTACTATTCTGCAAAAACTACCAATGGCGCACCACCCGCAGGTGCGCCATTAGTAACCAGGGTTACTAATGCCGCATTTGCTAGTGGTGCGCCATTAGTAACCTGGGACCAACAAGATATTTTGGACAGCCCACCTACCCACTCACTTTCCCCTCTCCACCTCCTCCTCCAAGCTTGTCTCGGCTGCCTCCTCCTCCTCACCTTATTTCCACCATAGATTCATCAAAATTAAGTGGTGAAATTACCTTTTTTTGATAGGTAAGTAAGGGGAAAGCTATCTTCATGATGTAGATCTACTTTTTTTCTCCCTAGCTCGCTCCAACAACGTGCACATGCACTTTTTGTGGCCTAGCTAGATCTATGTATGTTTGTGTTGCTTGTGTTGTGGTGTTGCATATATGTTTGTGTTTGCAGGTACCGGTATTTGAAATGCGATAGTTGCCAATATTTTGCCGGAATGTTGATTCATTTCCGTTTCGGCGAGAATTTTGGCACTATGCATTCTTTTTGGTCCTATTTTTAGGGAAGGTCATGCCAAATTTTTTCTTGGTTCTAAAATATCGTTTTGCTCTACCCCGCAGGCGACCATGGTCCGCACGATGACCGAAGGCATCGTGAATAGGTTTTTGAGCTCCGCGAAGGCCGAGATGCTTCAAAAGAACGAGACGGAGATAAGATGTCCGTGTCGAAGATGCAAGCTGAAGAGCCTTATTGCGGACCCGGATTCCGGGCAGGTGCGGGACCACCTGCTCTTGCGTGGTTTCATGGATGGCTATCGGTGGCAAGGTGATGAAGATGACTATGAAGTCGTCCATGGGGGCCGGGCAAGAAATGAGGAAGGGCAACAAGACAAGTACCACCGCGGCGAGGGCGGGCGAGAAGACGAAGAATCTCCAGGACATGATCACGGCGGTGATGCTGTACACAGTCATCATGTAGAAGATGTCGTACATGATGATGAGGAAGATCAAGACGAAGGGCATGATCATGAAGATGAAGATGCCGGAGCAGACGACGATGGAGGCTGGGTACAGGACCCTCATATTCAAGAGCTGCTTCTCAAGCAGACGGATAACGCAAGAGCTGCCGCCCGAGAGAAAGCCAAGCTGGATCAACTGGAGATAGACGCGGTTACTCCATTGTATGAAGGATGCAGGCCCGAGGATACCCGCCTGAAAGTAACGCTCATGGCTCTGGAGATGAAGGTAAAACACAAAATGACCGACGCATGCTTCGACGAGAACATGTCATTCTGGCACGAACGTCTTCCCAAGGGGAACAAGTGCCCGACCAGTTTCGAGGAGGCGAAGAAAATCGTGTGTCCTCTGGATTTACCGCACGTGAAATACCATGTGTGCATGAACAATTGCATCATTTATCGGGACGAGCACGCGGAGTCTACCATATGTCCGGTGTGCGGCGTCACTCGATACAAGAAGAGGAAGAAAGCTCCTCGAAAATTGGTGTGGTACTTTCCGATCACTCCTCGTCTGCAGCGGTATTTCGCGGACCCTAAGGTAGCAAAGCTCCTGCGTTGGCACGCGGATAGGGAGGAGAAGAAGCGGGAAGATGACGGAAATGATCCGGAGATAAATAAAAAAGACAAGATGCTGAGTCACCCTAAGGATGCGAGCCAGTGGCAAGCGTTGAACTTCGAATACCCAGAATTTGGGAAGGATCCAAGGAACATCATGCTGGGCGCGAGCACCGATGGAGTCAATCCGTTTGGCAGCCAGAGAAGCACACATAGCACCTGGCCTGTGTTTGTGTGGATGTACAACCTTCCCCCCTGGTTGTGCATGAAGAGGAAGTACATTCACATGAGTATGCTAATTGAAGGGCCGAAACAACCAGGGAACGACATCAATCTGTATCTGGGGCTGCTGAAGGAGGAGCTAGACACGCTGTGGAAAACGCCAGCCAATACGTGGGACGCCGCAGAGAAAGAATATTTCCCTATGAGAGCCGCACTGCTCACGACGGTGCACGACTATCTCGGTTACGGATATCTCGCGGGGCAGGTAGTCCACGGATTTTCTGGATGCGTAAGGTGCATGGATGACACAACGTATCGCCAGCTAGATAGAGATCCCGGGTCTTCGAAAACCGTGTTCATGGGACATCGAAGGTGGCTTCGCGACGATGACCCGTGGAGGAAACGCAAGGATCTGTTCGATGGTGAAACCGAACCCCGAAAACGCCCGTGTACGAGGAGCGGCGAGGAAATAGACGAGCTGTTGAAAAATTGGAAAGACTGCCCACTGCCGGGAAAGAAGCAAAAGGCGCCAGAGCCGGGAAAAAAGCGAAAGGCGCCAGAGCCGCTGCTGAAGGTATGGAAAACGAGGTCTGTTTTCTGGGACTTGCCGTACTGGAAGATCCACCGTGTGCCTCACAGCCTTGATGTCATGCATATCACGAAGAACGTGTGCGAGAGTCTGCTTGGTACCCTGCTCAACATGCCAGAGAGGACCAAAGATGGGCCGAAAGCAAGGGCAGACTTGAAATCAATGGGCATCAGGCAGGAGCTTCACGCTAATGATGATGATGATGATGATGATGATGATGATGATGAGGCGAAGCAGGACACAGAAAGTCGTCGCAAAGGCAAAAAGGCCAAGAAGACTGGAAATGACTACCCTCCCGCGTGCTTCACTCTAAGTCAGGAGGAGATCGAGCAGTTTTTCACCTGCCTCCTAGGAGTAAAACTTCCTTACGGTTACGCGGGGAAGATAAGCAGATACCTAGACCCAGCGAAGCAGAAGTTCAGCGGGATGAAGTCTCACGACTGTCACGTGCTGATGACGCAGATACTTCTAGTTGCAATCCGTGGGATCATGGACGCGCACGTCCGTGAAACGCTATTTGGCCTATGCAACTTTTTCGACGTCATCTCTCGGAAGTCGATTGGCGTGAGGCAACTCAGAAGGCTACAGGAAGAGATCGTGGTGATACTATGCGAGCTTGAGATGTACTTCCCGCCCGCATTCTTCGACGTTATGGTGCATCTGCTGGTCCATATCGTGGAGGATATCATCCAACTCGGGCCGATGTTCCTGCACAGCATGATGCCGTTCGAAAGGATGAATGGTGTCATCAAAGGATACGTTCGCAACATGTCACGTCCAGAGGGAAGTATAGCCAGGGGCTTTCTGACCGAAGAGTGCATCTCCTACTGCACGAATTATGTAGGCATCGAGAACCCCGTTGGTCTGCCCGTCAACAGGCACCTAGGCAGGCTCGCTGGATGGGGTCACCGTGAGGGTCGCCGCGAAATGCATGTCGAGTTCGAGGGTCGACTCGCCGACTTTGAAAGAGCAAACCTAGTCGCGCTACAACACATAGACATGGTCGATCCTTGGGTAGTAGAGCACAAAACCTTTATTGAGAAGACGTACAATGACCGAGGCCAACAGAGGACGGACGGAGATATAATCAAAGAGCGCAACTCATGTTTCACGCGTTGGTTCAAGCAGAAGCTTCTGTCGTACCCTTTACATGAGGATTCTTCCGCAGAAGAACAACTCATATTCGCCTTGTCACAGGGCGCCGAGCACAACCTGATGACCTATGAGGCGTACGATATCAATGGCTACACATTCTATACCGAGGACAAGGACATGAAGAGCGATGGTTATCAGAACTCCGGGGTAACGATGGAATCCTACACAGGCAACGACAAGGACAGATACTACGGAAGGATCGAGGAGATCTGGGAGCTGAGCTACGCTGGAGAGAAGGTCCCGATGTTCCGTGTCAGATGGGCCAAGAGCATCCTAAAAGAAGACCGGTATTTCACCACCATGGTTATACCCGAAGCCAAATCCAAGACCGCGGGCGCAAACGTCACCGCGAAAAATGAGCCATGGGTACTGGCTTCCCAAGTGGACCAATGCTTCTTCATTACCGACCCGTCAAAGCCCAGTCGTGTTGTCGTGAGGAGAGGCAAAAGGAAGATCATCGGAATGGATGGAGTAGCCAATGAGCAAGACTTCGACAAGTACGGCGACCCGAAGATCAAACATGACGACGACGATGAAGTAGCAGCACACACCACAAGAAGAAGCAGGACAACCCTACCTAAAGGATGTCCGTTCCACAGAAGAACTCCATTTGCGAAAAAGAAGGGCAAGAAGATTATGAACAGATAGCTAGCTAAGATCGATTGTATTTAAATCGTAGTCTTCATTTCTCGATTGTATTTCATGGGCACTTTTTGATATCATGAATATTTTTAAATTTCATGGACACTTTTTGATCTCGATCTCGATCCCACCCGCACCCTCCCCCGCTAGCTCCACCGCCGCCGACGACCCACCGCAACCCTCCCCCGCTAGCTCCACCGCCGCCGACGACCCACCGCAACCCTCCCCCGCTAGCTCCACCGCCGCCGCCGACCCACCGCAACCCTCCCCCGCTCCACCGCTGCCGACGAGCACCCCCCGCACCCTTCCCCGCTCCACCGCCACCGACGAGCACCCCCCGTTTCATATTCATATTCATTTTTTAAAAAATAATAATAAAAAAGTGTAGACTACAATTGTTGTTAAACAACAATTATTACTGTTTTTATAAAAAAATATTACTGTTTCATATTCATATTCATTTTCTAAAAAATTATTACATGCAACAAAAAATAAAAATAAATTACTTATGGCGCACCTCTGGCTGGTGCGCCATTGCTATATGTAAAAAAAAATTACTAATGGCGCACCTCTTCCTGGTGCGCCATTGCTATGTAAAAAAAATTTACTAATGGCGCACCGACCGCGGGTGCGCCATTAGTAAGATTCCCCCCTAGCTAATTCCCTCCCTCTCGCCAGATCCCCTTCGTCCCTCTCCCTCGCCAGATCCACTTCCCCCCGCTGCCCCGACCCACGCCGCCGCCGCCCCCGCGCCTCCGTCTCCGTCGCTGCCCCCAGTCAGCCCCTGCCCTGCCCCCCATCGTCGTCCGCTCCCAATCCACCCCCTCCCTCGCCTTCACCGCACCCACCCACCCCCTCCCTCGCCTTCCCAGCCCTTGAAACCCTAGAAACCTGCGGCGCCTCTCCGCTCGAGCTCCACCGTGCGAGGCGACAGGCAAGGCGGCGGGCGGAATCTGCTTCAACACTGGGCCAGCGAGCCACGGAAGCAGGGCGCGACGGCGCTTGACCCCTCCACCCCCTCCACCTCTTCTTCCTCGGGGAAGCAGAGCCAAAGCGGAAGCAGATCCAAACTCGCCGCTGTAGACGTGCTCGCTCGCCCCCAGTAGACGTGCTCGCCGCTGTAGACGTGCTCGTCGGGGCCTCTCCTCCGACGTCACCGGTGAGCCACCGCGCCCTGCCCTCTCCCTCTCTGCTCCTCCCTCCTTGCCCTCTCCCTCTCTGCTCGATCCCCTCTCTTCTCTGTCTCCACCTTCTGTTCTTGCCTGTGAGGTGTTTGATTAAATGTCAATTCAAACGATTGATGCAGCCGCGTCCACCGGAGCACCACGACCGCGTCTGCGACCTCGTCTCTGCTCCACCGCCGTCTACGACCTCGTCTACGACCGCATCCGTCGAGGTGAGTTCACAAAAATTCAGTAGTGTGTGCACCAAAATTCAGTGTTGTCTGCATTTTGGTTGTAATCTGGGTTAACTATGATTTTTCCCTTTTTTGGCTTTGCTATTATGAACATAAACAGGTGGTAGCAATTTCAAGTGATATATATGTGGTACATTGCCATTAATGAAATAAATGGAATCATTCATCTCATTCCATGCATTGTCTGTGTATGATGCTGTCAAGATTTAGTGTTTTCCTTGCTGCAACTAATCTTGCAGCAAGATTCTAGTTAGAAGTTCCTTTGCAATACTACATTCTTCCAACTAATGCAAGCAAAATCAGAGAAGCCACTCCTTCTAACTACACTAGAGATTGTAGTTAAGTTCTAAATAATCACCCACTAATTGCACCCTTCTAATTAACTGCACAGGAGATCCACCCCTGTAACCACTCCAATGCATCAACAGAGAAGTTTGCTACATGATTGCCATTATACTCCTTGCTGCTAGTTGCATTATTTCTCAGTGCTACAAATGTGTTTAACTTGTAGCTTCTAGCTTAAGTGAGTAGCCAGTACTTTAGTGAGTAGCTTAACTTGTTTAAGTACTGCCAGTTAGTAGTACTGATATTAAATGATGCTTGAAATGATGTATTATGTATCTTTAGCATGATCTGTTTCACATAATAAATGATGCCTGAAATGAATTCTTGTGTAAGTGAAGGCTTGCTATGTTATTGCAGCCAGCTGTTTTCTGTTTCCTCATTTGGATTACTCAGTTATTTAGTTTATTATTACTTGGGAACAGTACTGTGAGAAAAAAATGATTATCTGCATTGCATTGTTAAATGTTGTACTAGGAAGTGACATGGAGCAGTGTAGTGGCATGGCCATTGACCTATGGCTGGCATCTAGACAACACACACATATATACAGAGGCACATTGTGGTGCTGCTTTGTTTCTGTGATCACATTGTGGTGCCTGGCACATTTGCCCCATCATTTCGTTACCCCTTTCTCCTGAAATGTTGATTAATTTCCGTTTCGTTGAGAATGGGGCACTCCTAGGTCAAGAAAATTAGCAAAGGTCATGCCCAATTTTCTTGACCTAGAAGGTGCCCGATTCTCAACCAAAACAAAAATTAATCAGCATGTATCTTGACATCAACCAACTTTCTGGACACATCCTCGACAACTAGGTTATCTTGAGAACTTAGAGGAGTTGTGGCTTTGCTACAACACACTAACATGTTCCATCCCAAACTGCCTAGGACTTGGACCTTAGCAACAACACACTAACAGGTTCCATCCCAAAACACCTAGGTAATATCACAAACATCTCTCAATTGTTCCTTGACAATAGCCCCAGTTGTGTATTCCCAGAGTACTGTAGTCAGTAGCTTAACTTGTTTAAGTACTGCTAATTAGTTGTACTGATATTAAATGATGCCTGAAATGATGTATCATGTATCTTTAGCATGATCTGTTTTAGATAATAAATGATGCTTGAAATGAATTCTTGTGTAAGTGAAGACTTGCTATGTTGTTGCAGCCAGCTATTTTCTGTTTCCTCATTTGGATTACTCAGTTATTTAGTTTATTATTACTTGGGAAAAGTACTGTGAGAAAAAAATGATTATCTGCATTGCATTGTTAAATGTTGTACTTGGGCACAATACCTTTTCATCCATCATTTACACTGTGAATCCAATACCAGTTGCCCATGCTGATTACTATGGCAAGTACTTGGGCACATTGACTATTACTATGGCAAGTACTGTGTCAAGTACTCCATGTGTTTTTGTTGGCAGTTTATCATGAAATTGCAGGTACCCCGAGAGGCCCTTGAGTTTGCCGGAATGTCGATTAACTTCCGTTCCGGCAAATTTGGGTACTCCATATGTCCTATTTTCAGCAAAGGTCATGCTGAAATTTTCCGTGAATTTTAGCATGACTTTGCTAAAAATAGGACATATGGGGTACTTGCGACTAATGCATGGGCCGGGGTATCTTAGTACTTAGTTAAGTAGGATCAACTGCCCCACCATTCTTGCTGCATTAAACCATAGGTGGCAATAGAGCCAAGTGATTAGGCCCAACTTAGAATTCTCCTTAGCATCGATAAACCCTAGATGATAAACCCAACATAGGTGGCAATAGAGCCAAGTGATTGTGCCAAGTGATTAGGCCCAACCTAGGGTGCCTCGGCTTAGGCTTTTAGGGTGCCTCGGTGTCGACAAACCCTAAATGGTAAAAGCTTAGCTTTTAGGATGCCTCGGTGTCGACAAACCCTAAATGATGAGACCATGATCTTGTTCCTTGACAATAACCAACTTTTTGACCAAACTTTTTTCCTATTTAGAGCGAAACATGGCCCACAACGATGAGGCCGGTGGTTCGGGCAGCAAGCAATTCTGGGAGCTGTCCCAGGAGATGGAGGAACAACCTCACCGCTATGAGGACGCCGCGGAAGACACCGATCCTGACTACACAACCCCTAGTGGCGTCGGGGATGACACCACTGATGGTGCCGCCGAGGATGCCACCACTGATGATGGCGGCGCACACACAGATGGCAGCCAACCGAAGAAGCAAAGGAAGGACCGGCGCCCGAATGCGCTCCGCACCCTCAAGGAGGAATTCACTCAAGTGGACTCCGACGGGAATCCAACGGAGCCCAAACATATAGTCAAGGGGTACTCGCTTCAGCTCGGGTGCATTCTCCGGAGCACCGTCTCGATCAACACCGATAACCTTAGGAATAAGGACCACGGGAATTTGCGCAACCTCCTCTTCACGAAGCTGCACGAACGATACAAGTTCCCCGCCGAATTTGAAAACACACGCCTCTCAGGGAATAAAGTGAACAGTGCCGCCCTCACGAAGATGAGCACGGCCCTGTCTACTTGGAGAAGCGCGGTGAAGAGAATGATTGATAAAGGTGATAGTTATGAGAAGATCAAGGCGAAATATCCTTTGATGAGTGAAGATGAGTACAAGGAGTTCAAGATCAAGTGCGAGAGCAGTGCAACCTCCGAATCAGGTCAGTGGGGGAAAGAAATGCGGGAGTTGAACTTAGGGGAACACAAACTCGGTCCCGGCGGTTACAGAGTGGCGGAGCCTATATGGGACAAGGAGGACGCGGAGCGTGCCGAGCAAGGCCTACCGCCCCGCTTCGAGAAATACAGCGGTAACAAGCAGACCAGGAACTATGTCAGGGCCGGTACAAGGAGGATCCGATAACAAAGGAGCTTACCACGGATCCGAAGACCAGGGCGCTTGAGCTTGTTCTAGTAAGGAATACACCCCCGCGTAATTAGCTCCATATGGTTGCACTCTAATTAATCCCCAATATTTCTAAATGGTTCACGTTCCTTTCGCAGGACACTGAAAGCAGTAGCGCGGGGTCGTCTTAGAGCTCCCCTTTCGACACCCCTTTAAATAGGGCGTTGAACATAATGAAAAGCAAGGATAAGCTCACTAAGCCGACGTCAGCTGGTCGTGTGGCCGGCAAAGGCTTGTCCACAAAATGGGGGTCATACTATACCGCTGGTGTGCGGAAGGAGAAAAAGGCCAGCTCGGAAAGCCAGACGCGCGAGGTTGAAGCACTCAAGGCACAAGTGGCGCGGATTCCGGAGCTTGTCCAAGAGCAAGTGGAACAACAACTGGGAACGAAGCTCAACGCCATGGTGCCTACGTTGATTCATGGGCTGACGACGTGGATTGCGGGCGGCCAACAGGGGCCTCCCCCGGTTCCCAGCTTCACGGCCAGCAACTCGCACAGCGCGCAGGCGGCGCCATTGGTGTCTCCGGCGGCGGCGCCATTGGTGTCTCCGGCGGAGGCGGTATTCGTGTCTCCGGCGCCGGCACGGGCATTGGAGCTTAATGCACCCGGGTGTACGCCGGCCGGCACCTCGCCAGCAAGCGCCCCCTCCGTCAGTTGCACGCCCGCCGTTGGTGGTGCCTCGACATTAGCCGAGCTCGACGGCATCACAGTAACTAAGCCTCTCGGCCGATGACTTCATCTCCTTGCCTTTGACTGGGCATCCCTGACGCCCTGTACATGTTTTCGCAGGGCACCGCCGACGTTCCTTGCACTCTTCTGCACTTCGTGGGTGCCAAGTTAGTCGATGTCGCCAAGGACAGAATCGTTCAACCGGACAACCCCATGTTCCACGGTAATCCGATGCCACCCACAGTGTATAGGGTTGAAGTGGTTCGGGTGCTGCCAGGCTGTGACGAGCTGTTACCTCCGGTTCGACCCACTTGGGCCGACGAAGAAGATGAGATGACCCTCAGCGCCTGCGTAAACTGGCCCCTAGTTTGGCCGAAGAGCCAGATTCGTTTGGGGGCGGGGGACACCACCCCACAGACAAGACCGCCAGTCGTGCCAGCGCCAGGCCATGGCAAGAACGCCGCAACGCTACCGGACCTGCCGGACATCCCTATGTCAGACATCCCTATGGCACAGGAGCTGGACAACCCTATGGCACAGGATCCGGACGACGACGACAACGACGACGGTACATTTACCAAAGTCGATAAGTACTTTGCCGAACATGGGTACGTTGACGAGTTCTGCGGGCCTCTTTCTCAAGAACCCAACCAAGACGACCGCAATCTAGCTAGTACAACGCAGCAATCCAATCGCAATAGGCGTTTTCCGGCGTTTAGTTCTCAGGAGACACCTCCATCTCCCGCCTTCACCGAGCCTCAGATAGCTGAGGTGCGAAATATTATCAGCCCCAAAACGCTCAAGAAGGCGGTATGTGAGCAGAACTCGGTCCCATTACAGGAGATCAAGAAGAAGGGACGGAAACGAAAGACTAACAAGGGCGCCGGTGCGAGCCAGCCGGCACCGAGTTCGATCCGTGCTCAGGACGGGCCACCTTCACCTAAGGATATCTCGAGGAGGGTGCATGTGGCGGGTAGGGCGATGCTACCGCCAAATATGCTGAATGCTGCAACCGGTGCTATGCGGAGTTTGCACGACAGTGTTCTTTCTTTGGAGAAGCGGCGTCTCAGAGAGAAGGATGTGGCATACCCGGTTTTCGTGGCCAAGGTGCCAGAGGGCAAGGGCTTTGTGGATGGCGACATCGGGGGTACGATCGTCCTGCGGTTTGATGACATCTTTGCTATGTTTAACCTTCATCCGCTGCACTACACCTTCGTTCAGCTGTTTTCGCTGAGTATGGAGATGCGGATCATTAGAGACAAGACCCCGGACATCGTGATAGTCGACCCCTTCTACATGCGTGCCAAGCACTTGAGCAGCGCTGGGGACCGCCAAGTTGCGAGTTCACACCTCGAAGGCGTCATTCTGGCAAACCCAGATAAGGATAACTTCCTTGTGGCTTACTTTCCCGAGTAAGTCATCCCTTAACCGCCCCGTAACATATGATTTCTTAGATTTCGATCGTTCTTTTTTTTCTAACATTCCGTGTTCTGTGCAGTGACACACATTGCACACTCATCCTCTTAAGCCCGAAATATTCCATGGCCATGTATTTCGACCCGAACCGTAACTCCAAGATAGACTACACAAATGTCAAGAAAGTTCTTGATGATGTTCTCCCCGGCTACGCCAAATCTGGAGGCACCTTCACCAGGGCGTTCGTAAGTACGGCAAGCACATGTTCTCACACAATACGAAGTTCTGCTGCGTCAAGCAGCCGCCTGGCGGTCAGAAGGATGCCTACTACGCCCTCCATCACATGCGGGCGATCGTAAGGGACCATCATCAACTTCTGCTACCAGATAATCTCAAAGATTGGGCCGCGAACTTGTCGGCAATCCAGGACGCGGACCTCAGACAAGAATTCTTTCGCATCCAGTCGGACTTTGCGGACATCATCCATCAAGATGTCCTTCATACCTCGGGGCAGTTCTACCTCAGATATCAACCGTCCAACAATGAGATAGATGGAATGCTACAAATGCAGGGTGACAACGACCGCGATTTCATGACCATCACGACAGACGGCGGCTTCATCCACGCTCCTGTCCGATGAGTCGAGTCGAAAGTAGTGATGTGTAGTTCTGAAACATTGATTGGCTCATGTTGTAATTAAACTTTAATGAATTCGTATGTCTCTTTGGTTTGGACAGTCGTTCAACTTAGATGTAATCGATGCTATTTATTAGTAGGACCATGAATCGTGCTATTAATGTCTTGCTTTTCTCTTCCGATCCTTTTGTTGCATACTTACATATTGCTTATGTATTGTCTGTTGTTTGGCTTGTGCATAGAGATGCCGTCGTATGTCGTGTACAAGGGTAAGGTTCCCGGAGTCTACGACGACTGGGAGGAGTGTCGGAGACAGGTTCACCGTTTCAGCGGTAACAGTTACAAAGGATACACCACTAGGGCGGAGGCCGAATCTAGATACGCCCGCTATCTAGCGGGAGAGAGGAGGGAGCGTTGGAGGAACCGGATGAAGACCAGTTTGATCGCGATGATGCTCATCGTGATGACCACAACTCTCTTTTATGTGATGGTAGTTTAGATGATCGATATCGACTTTTAATGTGAAGACAAACTCGATACTCGCGGTCTTGAGACTTGTAATGTTTTATCTTTGTTCGGTCTTTTGAATTCGGAGACTAATATGATGAATTGTATTCAGAGACTAATCTTCTATTGTATTCGATGAATCTGATGTTGCTGTGTGCTGCTATCTATATTCTTTCCAATAATATATTTCGTAACCTGTGCAAAAATCAGAAAAGCAAAAAAAACAAATATTCATACTAATGGCGCATCACCACCAGGTGCGCCATTAGTATGCCAAAAGGATACTAATGGCGCATCAAGGCAGGGTGCGCCATTAGTATGACAAAGCACATGGTTACATATGGGCCCTCGGGAGGCATACTAATGGCGCACCGTGTTACATACTAATGGCGCACTTCCTGGTGCGCCATTAGTACACCAGGTACTAGGTGCGCCATTAGTAAAAAATACTAGTGGTGTGCTACTAATGGCGCACCGGTAGTGCGCCATTAGTAGGCAAAACTGGTGCACCATTAGTAGCCCTTTTCCTAGTAGTGCCGGGTCGCCCGCCCCGTCGACCGGGTTGCCCGGCCCGCCACCCGGCTCGCCTGGCTCGCCCGCCAGGTCACAGGCGCTGCCCTTGCTGGGCCCAGTGGCAGGTGGCCATCAGCATATGGCCCAGCAGCCACGGAAGCTGCGCCGGCCAGCCCCGCCTCGGCTACGTCGTCACCTGGGTTCGGCAGCCCCGTCCTGGTAACGTCGCCCGATGCTGAGTCTGCTGACTCTGGCTCCTCCAGCCCCGTCTCGGCCGCGACGCCTTCGTCGCCTGTGGCAAGCCCCGTGGTGCCAGCACCGCCCGCTGTGGTTCATCATCGACCACACACGCGCAACCGGTCTGGTGTTTTTTGCCCTAAGGAAGGCAAAGACGGGACGGTGGCGTGGCTTGCTGCATGTGTGGCTCATGCTGCTTCGGATCCCACGGCAGAGCCGCGTCATTTCCAGGCTGCATTGGGTATTCCTCACTGGCGTGCTGCGATGGAGTAGGAATTTCAGGCCTTGCTGAAGAATGGTACTTGGCAGCTTGTTCATCCGGTCTCTGGCGTCAACATCATTGACTCCAAGTGGGTGATTAAGGTCAAACGACATGCAGATGGTTCTATTGAGCGCTACAAGGCACGGCTGGTTGCCAAGGGTTTCAAGCAGAGGTACGGTCTTGATTATGAAGACACATTCAGTCCAGTTATCAAGCCTACTACTATTCGTATGCTGCTGTCTCTTGCCGTTACTCGTGGTTGGTCGCTTCGTCAGCTTGATGTGCAGAATGCTTTCCTCCATGGAGTTCTTGAGGAAGAGGTTTATATGCGTCAACCACCCGGTTTTGTTGATCCTACGCGTCCGCATCATCTTTGTCGTATGGTCAAGGCGTTGTATGGATTTAAACAGGCGCCTCGTGCATGGCATGCTCGTCTTGGTTCTGCTCTCCGGGCTCTTGGGTTTATTCCCTCAACTGCTGACACGTCACTGTTTCTCCTTCAGCGCCCTGAGGTGACGATGTATCTCTTGGTGTATGTTGATGATATCATCCTTGTCAGCTCCTCCAATGCTGCTGCCGATCGCCTTGTGTCGGCATTAGGTGAGGAATTTGCTGTCAAGGATTTGGGTGCTCTGCATTATTTTCTTGGATTAGAGGTGTCACGGTCCTCTATTGGGTTGACTTTGAGTCAGAAAAAGTACTCCATGGATCTGTTGGGCCGTGCTGGGATGCTCAAATGCAAACATGCTATCACTCCAATGTGTGCCACTGATCGGTTGTCTGCCCTTGATGGAGACCTTCTTTCCACTGATGACGCCACTGAGTATCGCAGTCTTGTTGGTGGTCTACAATATCTCACTATCACCAGACCTGATGTCTCTTATGCAGTCAACCGTGTGTGCCAGTATCTGCATGCACCTCGTACCACTCATCTCTCGGCAGTTAAGTGCATCCTGCGATATATTTCTTCTACTGCTTCCTTTGGTCTGCTCCTTCAGTCTGCACCGTCTTGTGAACTTTCGGCTTTCTCTGATGCGGATTGGGCTGGAAGTCCTGATGATCGGCGATCCACGGGGGGATATGCAGTGTTCTTTGGTCCTAACCTGATCGCCTGGAATGCACGCAAGCAAGCCACCGTGTCTCGTAGCAGTACTGAAGCTGAGTATAAAGCTGTTGCTGATGCTACCGCTGAGATCATATGGGTACAGTCTTTGTTGCGAGAGCTGAGAGTCTCTCCAGGTCTTCATCCAGTTCTGTGGTGTGATAACATCGGCGCTACATACCTTTCATCTAATCCGGTGTTTCATGCAAGGACGAAACACATCGAGGTTGACTATCACTTTGTTCGAGAACGTGTTGCACAGAGACTGCTTTGTATCAAGTTCATCTCCTCCAAAGATCAACTTGCTGACATCTTCACGAAGCCTCTTCCACAACCACAGTTTGTAGGCTGTAGGCGCAATCTTAACTTACTTTGTACTTCAGGCTATACGTAGTCCTGTATAGGCTTTGTATTGTACCTCTTGGTACGTCTATATAATGAGATAGCCACACCCCATTTTAGGGTGTCGAGCCAGTTTCCCAAACCCTATGTTTTACAAGGACAACCTTGATTAATGAGACAATTCATCTCCATGTTCGTATACTTGGCTGGCCATAGTGGGGATAACATAACCGGTATCATGCACTTGGGACTCACGAACATGCTTATGCGGCATACAATTAAAGAAGAGGGAGAGAGGGTTAGACTAGCCACAGTGGGAGTAACTTCGGTAGTAACACTAGTAGAAAAAGGGTCAAACGTGAAGCACATTAGTGCCGGATTGTATTAGAGCCGGCACAAATGTATACATTAGTGTCGGTTCAAACGGCTAGCCGGGCCGCTCTCATTAGTACCGGTTCGTGGCTAACCTTTAGCACCGGTTCGTGCCACGAACCGGTACTAATGAGGCTGGTGGCAGGATGTTGTCAGTCTGGGCCCCCTCTAGCACCTTTAGTACCGGTTCGTGCCACGAACCGGTACTATATGTCCTCCTGCATATAAACCCTTCGTCCAGCTCGCTCTGTTCTCCCCCCTTTCCCCTCTCCTCTCCTCTCTGTTCTTCCTCTTCTCCCCTCGAGCTCATCACACATTTTGCCCAAAATTTGTCAAGATTTGAAGGCCCCCATCCATTCAAGTGATCACAAAGGTTAGCAACTTTGTCCTTTCATCTCTCATTGCTAGATTAGCTCTTGCAATGCTTTATATAGTTATTAATTTGTGAGTTTAGTAATTTGGGAGGAAATATATATATGTGCTAGTATTTGATTTATATGCAATTTGAGGTCAAAATAACACTTAGTTTGCATATGTAGGTGTGGTTTACTTAGTGCCTTCTAAATCTCCGTCGTAACCACCGTCGATCGCCCGCACCGTCCCGTCGCCGGCACCACCTTGTGGTGAGCCTCTTGTTCATGAAATTTTATATAAAAAATTGATGTTTGTGTGATTTGGATATATAGTTACTCGTATAATAATTATCTTACCCGTACGTTGTTTGTTATACATAGTGCCATGGTTTTGATATCCGTCCCCGTCGGCCCTCGTCCTTGTTATGATTCGGATGTGGTATATTCTCTTTTAAAACTATTTGTTGCATTTCGTATTTATGACAAATTATGCCCATCAAGTTGACATAGATATTTTTATCTAGGAGGTATGTGAACCGGAAATTCCAACCGACCCTATTGTCGAGAGGTTAAATTTAGTTGAAAGAGAAAACGAGTACTTGAAAGAAAAATTGAAAAGAATTGAGGGGGAGAAGATGGAATTGGAGTTGCATGTTGCCGATGTCGTCGATGATCACAAGATCAAGATGGAGAAAATGCGCTTGAAGATTAGAAAGATTAGAAAATATGCCATCGATAGTGAGGCTTGGTATCATTATGCTGTTGGATCAATTGTTACCTTAGTTGTGATCTTGATCGCATTTGTTGTTGCATTTAAATGCTTTAGCTAGAGAGTTATTTGTTTGTTGCATTTAAGTGTTGTATGAACTTTATGTATGAACTTGTATTAATTTGGTCTATTCGGTGTTGTGTAATGAAGATGAGCCGGCAATGGATGTACGATGAACGATGCTCTCCCCAGTTCGTTGAGGGCGTGCATACTTTTCTGCTTGCGGCTGAGGCAAACAAGCGGGCGGATGGTTTTATGCCTTTTCCATGTGCTGGCTGTAAGAATGGTCGCAATTACTCTACGTCAAGAACCATTCACGTCCACCTGTTTGAGTCTGGTTTCATGCCCCACTATAATGTTTGGACCAAGCACGGAGAAAGAGGGGTTATGATGGAAGACAATAAAGAAGAAGAGGACGACGACAACTATCCTGGCCATGGGTTCCCTGAATACGATGATACAACAATGGGGGAAGAAGCTGAGCCGGTAATGCGGGAAGAATCTGAAGAAGAGGCATCAGATGAGCCCGTTGATGATCTAGGTCGGGCCATTACCGATGCAAAGAGAAGTTGCAGCGCATGTTAGAGGATCACAAAAAATTGTTGTACCCGAATTGCGTAGGTGACAAGAAAAAGCTGGGCACCACACTGGAATTGCTGCAATGGAAGGCAGAGAATGGTGTATCTGACAAGGGATTTGGAAAGTTGCTGGTAATGATAAAGGATATGCTTCCAAACGACAACGAATTGCCCGAGAGTACGTACGAAGCAAAGAAGGTTGTTTGCCCTCTAGGGTTAGAGGTGAAGAAGATACATGCATGCCCTAATGATTGCATCCTCTACCGCGGTGAGTACGAGGATTTGAACGCTTGTCCGGTATGTGGTGCATTGCGCTATAAGATCAGCCGCGACGAGCATGGTGATGTCGAGGGCGACCGCCCCAGGAAGAAGATTCCTGCCAAGGTGATGTGGTATTCTCCTATAATACCACGGTTGAAACGTTTGTTCCAAAACAAAGAGCATGCCAAGGGGATGCGATGGCACAGAGAAGACCGTAAGAAAGACGGAAAGTTGAGAGTACCCGCTGACGGGTCGCAGTGGAGAAAAATCGAAAGAAAGTACGGGAAGGAGTTTGCAGATGACGCAAGGAGCGTATGGTTTGGTCTAAGCGCCGATGGCATTAATCCTTTTGGGGAGCAGAGCAGCAACCATAGCACCTGGCCTGTGACTCTATGTTTGTATAACCTTCCTCCTTGGTTGTGCATGAACCGGAAGTTCATTATGATGCCAGTGCTCATCCAAGGCCCTAAGCAACCCGGCAACGACATTGATGTGTACCTAAGGCCATTAGTTGAAGAACTATTACAACTGTGGAATGGAACAGGTGTACGTGCGTGGGATGAGCACATGGGGGAAGAATTTGACCTGAAGGCATTGCTGTTCGTGAACATCAATGATTGGCCAGATCTCAGTAACCTATCAGGACAGACAAACAAGAGATACCGCGGATGCATGCACTGTTTGGATGATACCGACAGTATATATTTGAATAGTTGTAAGACGAATGTGTACCTGGGACATCGTCGATTTCTTCCGAGCAGGCATCCCGTAAGAAAGAAAGGCAAGCATTTCAAAGGTGAGGCAGATAACCGGACGAAGCCTCGCCACCGTACTAGAGCTGATGTACATGATATGGTCAAGGATTTGAAGGTGATATTTGGAAAGGGTCCTGGCGGACAACTTGTTCCGAAGGACGCTGACGGACGCGCACCCATGTGGAAGAAGAAATCTATATTTTGGGACCTGCCATATTGGAAAGACCTAGAGGTCCGCTCCGCAATCGACGTGATGCACGTGACGAAGAATCTTTGCGTGACCCTGCTTGGCTTCTTGGGCGTGTATGGGAAGACAAAAGATACACCTGAGGCACGGGAGGACCAGCAACGTATGCACGGAGAAGACGGCATACATCAGGGTCATGCAAGCTACGCTCTTACCAAAGAAGAGAAGGAAATCTTCTTTGAATGCCTGCTCAGTATTAAGGTACCGTCTGGCTTCTCGTCGAATATAAAGGGAATAATAAACATGGCAGAGAAAAAGTTCCAGAACCTAAAGTCTCATGACTGCCACGTGATTATGACGCAACTGCTTCCGGTTGCATTGAGGGGGCTTCTACCGGAAAACGTTCGATTAGCCATTGTGAAGCTATGTGCATTTCTCAATGCAATCTCTCAGAAGGTAATCGATCCAGAAATCATACCAAGGTTACAGAATGATTTGGTGCAATGTCTTGTCAGTTTCGAGTTGGTGTTCCCACCATCCTTCTTCAACATCATGACGCACGTCCTAGTTCACCTATGCGAAGAGATTAACGTTTTGGGTCCTGTATTTCTACACAATATGTTCCCCTTTGAGAGGTTCATGGGAGTCTTAAAGAAATATGTTCATAACCGTGCTAGGCCAGAAGGAAGCATCTCCAAGGGCCATCAAAATGAGGAGGTCATTGAGTTTTGTATTGACTTTATTCCTGACCTTAAGCCGATTGGTGTTCCTGAATCGCGGCATAAGGGCAGACTGGATGGAAAAGGCACGCTAGGAGGGGAACAAATAATATGTATGGACGGACATTCTCTCACTGAAGCACACTACACAGTTCTACAGAATTCCGCCTTGGTGGCTCCGTATATGGATGAACACAAGAATTTGCTACGCTCCAAACACCCGGAGCGGTCTGATGACTGGATTACACGTGAACAAACCAGGAGTTTCGCCAGCTGGTTGCAGACACGTACCATGCATCACACCTCTATTGAAGATGACCTGTACTTGCTGTCCCAGTTACCATCTTCGAATATAATGACTTTCAAAGGGTACGAGATAAATGGTAATACATTTTACACGATCGCCCAAGATAAGAAGAGCACCAACCAAAACAGTGGTGTCCGCTTTGATGCAGAAACCAAGACGGGAAAGGAAACATATTATGGTTATATACAGGACATATGGGAACTTGACTATCGACGTGGTTTAAAGGTCCCTTTGTTTCGGTGCAAATGGGTCAATATGACACGAGGCGGGGTAACGGAAGACCCGCAGTACGGAATGACAACAGTGGATCTCAACAATCTTGCGTATGCAGACGAACCATTCGTCCTAGCCAATGATGTGGCACAGGTTTTCTATGTGAAGGACATGTCTACCAAGCCAAGAAAAAGAAAAGATAAGGAAGCGAATGCATCGTACGATGAGCCAAAGCGGCACATAGTTCTTTCTGGGAAGAGAAACATCGTGGGAGTGGATGACAAGACAGACAAGTCAGAAGATTATGAAAAGTTTGATGAAATTGCTCCATTCACAGTGAATATTGACCCGAGCATCCCGTTAAATGATGAAGATTTTCCATGGTTACGGCGCAAAGGGACACACGCGAAGAAAAAGTTTCACACCCAAAGATCTGGGATGTGATCGGCTTCACTATCATCACTTTCTTCTGTGTTTCACACCCAGGAGGGAATGTCTGTAATAGTTAGGGTAGTTATGTGTTTTGGCATTTGAAACGCGAAGAAATTTTATGTGCAAACAAATTCTTTTCATGCATTTACTGATTTTTTTTCCAGCTAAATGACCCTGAAATTGAAAAGCAATTCAAATGAACTCAGAAAAGGTTGAAAGTTGGCATGGTATCATAATTTCATACAAATAGCATGTGCAAGAAAGTAGAGAGGGTTACGGCAAAAACTGGATGCACTTCGTGTACAAAATGGACAATCTCTTTCGAAGTATCAGGGTTTCCGACGAAAACTGAACTGTTACAAAGGCATTTCATTTTTTAAATAACCTAA
Source organism: Triticum aestivum (assembly GCF_018294505.1). NCBI lineage: Eukaryota > Viridiplantae > Streptophyta > Magnoliopsida > Poales > Poaceae > Triticum > Triticum aestivum. The sequence goes on along the minus strand of NC_057795.1, from coordinate 11,042,060 downwards.
GCATTACTAAATTGAATATAATGATAAAACACACTAATATTAAACATAAGAAAAAAGAATCACTAAAAAAACTTTTTTCAAAGTTAAGTTATTCACAAACTAGTGATTCACACAAATTTCAAATAATTCAAAATTTAAACTATTCAAATTTGAAATCTACCGGCACTAACAGAAAGTTTGTAATTTTTTGTACCTAAAGCAAAAATATTCACAAAGAAACACTAAATACAGCAAAAAACAACTCAAAAATAAATAAAACAAAAAAATAAAGCAAAAAAAATTAAGAAAAAAAAGCCCGCCTACTGGGCCAAAGCGGCCTGCATACGACTAGCGACACAACCTTTCGTTGGGCCAGGATGCAGGCCCGCGAAGGCCCAGTAGGCCCACTAGGCAAAGAGGACAGGTAGGCCCAGTAGGCCTGGTTAGGAGAGGAGCTCGAGAGAGCTACCACACTGGGGCTTATAAACCAGTGCGGTAGCCCCTCGACTAGCGAGGTGGGACTAAACTTGCCGCACCGCACCTGCGCCAGCGCACCCCCTTTAGTACCGGGTGGTGGCACAAACCGGTACTAAAGGGGGGGCCTTTAGTACCGGTTTGTGCCACCACCCGGTACTAAAGGGGGTCGCTTCCCGCCGCTTGGCCTGGCCAAAACAGGCCTTTAGTACCGGTTGGTGCCTCCAACCGGTACTAAAGGTGCATTCTATATATACAAGACTTACGAAAATTTCAGTTTCCCTCTATTGGTTCCTCTGTTCCATCGTCTCCGTCGCCGTCGCCGCCGCCCTCGATCGTCTCCGTTGCCGCTCGTCTCCGTCGCCGCCCCCGTCCCCGTCGCCACCCCCGTCACCGTCGCCGCCCTCGTCTCCGTCGCCGCCCCGGGCCCGTCCCCGTCGCGCCGTCCCCGTCCCCGTCGCGCCGTCCCCACCGTCGCCGCCCCGGCCGTCGCCTCGCCTCGCCGTCGCCGTCGCCCGCTGTGAGCCCTCCGGCCCCGAGCCCGTACACACACACACAAGCATGTTTAATTAGTTTTTGATTAGTTTAGATTAGTTTAGATTATTTAGATTAGTTTAGATTATTATTTTAGATTATTTAAATTGTTTAGATTAGTTTAGATAATTAGTCTTTAATTAGTTCAGATTATTTAGATTATTATTTTGTATGTTTAATTAGTTTAGATAATTAGTGTTTAATTAGTACACACACACGTATTTTGTATGTTTAATTAGTTTAGATTATTTAGATTATTATTTTTTCACTATTATATATGTATGAATGCATGTTAGATGGATATAATTAGTGTTTAATTAGTATGGAATATTTTTAGTGTTATATAGAAATGTTAGAAATTTTAGTTATCAAAATCCAATCATTAAAAAAATGTTACTTTTTGCGGGCATATAGCTAGTATTTGTTCTCGACGATGCCCGGCCCGCATCCTCGCCGTCGACCCGTCCACGACAACGTCCAGCCGACCCATGTCCGGGACTGGGCTCCGCCGGGCTGGCACTGGGAGGTGCTGCCTGGAGGGGCGCGCCGCTTGATGAGGAACCCGGCCCCGGGTCCCGTCGTCGACCCTGATCTCGTTTGGTGGCGTTCGCGTGGGCCAGTTTCGGTGCGGAGGGACCCGGCCCCGCCGGAGGTGGTACGTCGACGTGTCAGGGAGGAGGACGAGCACGTCCATCGCTACATGGTTGCGTTAGAGGGCGGCAGGTTCTCCAATACCTGGCAGTATCTTCGGGGATCTCACTTCAGCTATGATCCTGTGAGGGTTCCTTCTCTTTGGGTGTCCACCGCCCGCGCCGCAGGAACCGCGAGTGTCCTAGATTCTTCTGTAGTATTCGATCTTTAATTAGCTACCTAGCCAGTGATGTACTATTCAATATTATATATTATTCGAGACGATGTATTCAAGATTATATCTATTATTCTAGACGATGTATTCGAGATTATATCTATTATTCGAGACGATGTAATTTGAATACTAAATTGTTTTATATTTCTTTTGGATTAGTTAAATAAAAGCTATGGCAGACAATACCGACAGAGAGGGAGAACAGACCATGTTCGATATGATACGCGGGCCAGATGATGATCAGAATAAAGAAGATTATGACGGCTCCGAATTTCTAAACAACACCGGAGAGGGTGATATGATATTCGATCGCGACGACCGAATTGATGAAGTCATGAACTACGGTTATGACGATGACGAAGAACATGTTGATCCTGAAACAACAAAGACCGGCGAGGTATATATATTTATATAAGCAGGTATCTGGTGATCATCACATGTTTTAAATGACTTGCAGATATATTAACGAATCGATCTTTGTTCTTTCAGCCATCCGGATCGAGCAAATCTTCAGGCAAAAGGACGAAACGAGGCCCGAACAAAAAGTTGAAGGAGGGCGTAAAGTACAATATCGAGGCAGTCAAACCTAATGGCGAACCATTAGCGCCTAAGAAGATTGCGGACAAGTTCGTTCGTCAGTGCGGAGTTCTTGTGAAGGACCAACTCCCGATCTCCCTTCAAGAATGGAGAGAGCCAGCAAAAGACAAAAGACAAAAAGACAAAGAGGACGCTGCTCCACGTCCAGATGTTACTTTTGTCGACAAGAATCAAAAAGATCTGCTTTGGGATACTCTCATGGAACATTTCACCCTACCAGATCATTTCACAGAAGCAGATGTGCAGAAAGTCAAGGACGCTGCTCTTAGGAAGATGGCGGTTGCATTCAAGAACCACAAGAATCGTGAATGGGACAAGTACGTCAAGGGAGGAAGGAAGACTCCAGTATTCGAGGGAACACTAGAGAACCAACGTGCTCATTGGGACGATTTCGTGAAATTCAAGGATTCGGAATTAGCTAAGGAACGGTCGAGAATAAACAAGAAGAATGCCGAAAAAAAGGATAAGTTCCATAAGCTGGGGCCAGGTGGCTATGCGGTGGCAATGCCTAAGTGGGATAAGTCTGAGAAAGAGATGGAGGATGCAGGTGTCACTCCGGTTACTAAGAGCTGGCCCCCCAGGTGCAGGACTTGGTTCTATGCGCATGGGGGGGAGTTGGACCCGAAGACAGGCAATGTTTCGACGAAGGCAAGTCTGAAGGGAGCCGACGATGCGATACTTGTTGCAATAGAAGAGGCACGATCGGGGGTGTTCCAGCCCAACAGAGAGAACGACGAGCTTACGCGTGCCCTGGGAAATCCTGAACACCCGGGAAGAACACGAGGCATGGGCGCTATTCCGTGGTATGAGGGGTTTTCAGACTGGAACAACGACTACAGAACCCGTGCGAGAAAGAAGATTGCGGAGGAGAAGAAGAGGAAGATGGAGGAGGAGCAGAGGAAGCGGGACTATGAACGCCTTCAAGGCCTAGAAGCAAGTCAAGCGGAATTGGCAGTCAAATTCCAGCGGCAGCAGGAGCAGATCGACTCACTTACCCAGCAAAGGGGGTCTCAGCAGCTGCAGCAGCTAGCGGATGATCCAGCATTGGATAGCACCGGCCCATCCATGCCGAGAAGCAGCGTGGGTTCGGCCGCCCAGGACGACGCAATGCTGGGTAGATACCCCGTGGATGACATCACGGAGAACACTAACTGTGAGCTACACGTCAAAATGAAGAACATATCCATGAAGGTGGCGGACGCCGTTGCTTTTACAAATCCCCCGAGGCAACCTTCCATTGCAACCCGATTCCAGCGGGCTATGCTCGTGTCTTGGTTGATGAGGTGGTGGACCCACCATATTCGGAGCTACAGCTTGACATTCCTGGAGGTGACGGCGAGCGCTTTCTCGGAGAGGCCAAACATCGTATCATCCTATGGAAAAAGGATTGCATCATCTTTCGAAGGCCACCGACACCGCGTCAGCCGACTCCTCGTCGAAGTCCGCCACCGAGTCAGCAGTCTCCCGCTCCTGCAAGTCCACCAAGTCCGGCAAAGTGTCAGGCCACTCCTCCTCCAAGTCCGGCAAAGTGTCAGGCCACTCCTCCTCCTCCAAGTCCGCCACAGCGTCAGACGTCCACTCCTCCTCCAAGTCCGGCACAACCTCAGGCCACTCCTCCTCGTCCAACTCAGCCCCGTCAGCCGTCTCCGCCGCCTCAGCAATCGAAGAAGAGACACCCCGCAGCTATGGTGCGTAGCGGTACGAGTCGAGGTAGTACTAGAAGTACAGGCGGAGGCAAGCGATATAAATATGGTCCAAGCCTCACGCCTCTTCCGCAGAGGGCTTATGACAGGTCCGAGGAGGAAATCGCAGCCATATCGAAGGCCGAGGTGGAAGCCCATTTTGCACCGAAACCGCAACCGCCGCCAAGGGAGAAAGTGCCTGAGGAAACGATTGACCACTTCATTCGTATGGCTCAACCACCAGCTCCCAAGCCTGTTGACACAGACTATGAGCGCCACATCAGGAAGTTAAATCGAGCACGTCTACAAAAGGAGGCGAGCACGTCTACATCGGGATCGAGCAAACAAGAAGCAGCTGACAAAAAATGCGGGAAAACCATTCCCCAGCTGGGAGAACAGGCGGCGCAATCGATCCCCTCGCTTGTTGTGCCAACAACACGTGACAGTACGCGCGCCCAATATTATTGTGGGCAAACAGTGCACGTTCCCGAGGTGGGCAATGTGGTAATAACGGAGGAGCATATAATGCAGGCTGAAGTTCTCAACATCACTGTTGGACAACTCCTCGAGATCGAGCCCATGCCTGTGCTTAGAGAGGATGAAATAAAACGGAAATATGTCCGGGGCCAACCTTTGGTCGCGCCAGACAAGGTCAAGAACCTCCCAACGAGAATGTATGAATTGCATCAATGGTACATGAACATTACCAACATTTCAGATCGATTTTCCCTCATGGTGAATGTCAAGGAGGAGCATTACTTCCATGAGAAAGCTCTGTCCGTTGAGTATTCTGAACTGTTTCAGTTATACAATCAAGACGCACTCGACAAATCTATCGTCAGTTGCTATTGTCTGTAAGTGATTTCTTTCTGTAATTTAAGTCTCAAGCTAGCTGTAGTGATCCTTTTGATCAATCATTACCTGTAATTATCCTCACTATATTCTTTTCTGTGGTATTATGCAGGATGAAGATGTATGAAATGAGAAAAGGTGGACGCTTTGGCATTGGGTTCATTGACCCAAACACCGTTAATGAATACACATGGCTAATGAATCCACGTCAGCAAAAGGACGTAGAGGACAACATGCTAGAGTTCTTGAAGCGCCTCAAATACAATGAAGATATACTACTTCCTTACAACTTCCAGTGAGTCACACTGTCTTGTACTACAAATTCTCTGTTTTTGCCTACTAGCTAGCTACATGTTTTTGCTTACATATGCCCGCTTAATTAAGACATGCAAACGTGTGTGCATGCAGATTTCACTGGGTCTTGTGTATCATTAAAGTTGACGACGGAACAGTTGAAATACTGGACTCACTACTCAAAGCAAAAACTGACTATAACATCTTGTTTGGGATAGTCAACAGGTAATTTAATTCAATCATTATTAACTATATATCTCGGCCTATTTAGTTCGTCATTTCATGATATGAACTATTTAATAACCCCTTTATTCATTTTCTTTGTCGGCGGGGCAGGGCTTGGGCAAGGTTCATCAAGGTCACGGAAGGCGAATGGAAACCAAAGCTTAGATGGTTTCGATCCAAGGTAAGTAATTAAGTAGTACTAGCTAGCTAGCTAGCTGCCATCTCTTTAATTATCATGCTTGATTAATTATTATCTGATCAAATTCCATTCTCGTAAAGGCCCTGAAGCAGGCGCAGGGGACTGATCTGTGTGCATTCTGCGTTTGCGAGAACATTCACAATATGGCGTCTGAAAGGAGCAGATCTCAAAGACAGGAATGGGTACGCTTGTTAGAACACTATTCACAATTTTTACACCATTATCGATATCTAGTCACAGAAACTAATACACATGCATATTGATCTCCTTCTTAACAGTTCAAATAGGTGCGGGAGAAGCTCCTAGAAACGGAGCGCGTAGAAGCACTTCAAGAGGAAATAGCGGGATTTTTGCTCGACCAGGTCATAAATCCGAAGGGAGATTACTATTACCCGCTACCGCCCCAATGAAAACCACTTCCAATTGTCATCGTGCTCCGAAGACACCAATTAGGCTAATGCCACTGCTCCAAAGGCAACATGCATATGTAGGAGAAATTGTATATAGCTATACATGTGTGTATGTGTGAATTAATTAATATGGTGGTTTGTGAGACATTGATGATATATATATATATATATATATATATATATATATATATATATATATATATATATATATGCATAACGTGTACAATGTGTAGTATCGTAAAATACTAGCAAATGAAAAAGAATTAAAATGGAAACACAAAATTGAATGAAAAAGAAATCATAAAACTAAAAAACCCCAAACCTTATAGTACCGGTTGGTCTTACCAACCGGTACTAAAGGGCTCCAGGCCTCCGGAGCTGGCTCGTGCCACGTGGTTGCCCTTCAGCACCGGTTCGTGCTGAACCGGTACTAAAGGGGGAGGGCCTTTAGTGACCACACTTTAGTGCCGGTTATGTAACCGGCACTAAAGGGCCTTACGAACCGGTGCTATTGCCCGGTTCTGCACTAGTGTAACATCGAGTCCAACTCACCAAATTTGCTCATGTGGCAATGAGTTAATGAGAAGAGATGTAGTACTAGTAACTTAGTATGTTACCACACTATGCATTAGTACTATGGATGTAGTATCATACACTAGTATTATATGCATGATACTAGTATATGATACTCCTCACTATGACCAGCCATATGTGAGATACAATTAACAACCAATAATTATTTCCTACGTGCGCGTGACTTCTAGAAAATACCGTGGACAGTAGTGGAGGATAGTGCTATTAAGACATACATATCGCACAGGCTAGGCAATAACTCCGTGTGATGTGGCGATATCACATACAGTTTTGAAAAACACACTAGTGTGTGATGCCTTGCACATAGTTTTTGCAAAAAAATGTATGTGCGATGTAGCATATCATTGCATACTGTTCTAAGAACGCAATTGTGTGTGATGCATTGCGCATGGTTCTTGGAAAAAATGTTTGTGCGGTTTATCATATCATTGCACACAGGTCAAAAATGCAATTGTGTGTGTGATATCTTGCACGCATTTCTTTGTACTGTAGCAAAAATTATACTTTATACCGTAAATACCTAGGAATATGGTGTAGTAATAGATCATATATTCTACTTTACAACTAGACACATAGCCCCGTTTGAGGAAGAGCATTTGGCGAAGTGCATAACCGTCTCCTCACGAGATTCAACAATAGGTTCATCCAAGCGCCACAGCCGCAATCCCTCCAAGGTTTCTACATGTACGGGATTGAAGTTGGCTGGATGAAGATGCGGTAGCAACTTTGGACAATGGCGAATGAGGTGGAGGCGCCCTAGGGTTTCTGAAACCCTATTCGGAAGTGGCGGGTGGTAGACAGGTGGGGGAGCGCTCAGGAGAAGCACTCGTTAGGAACTGACGCACCTCGCCAACTCCTCCCTTTTATAAGGACGACCCCCTAACGTTTTGGAGACCCCTACACATGTTTACCTAATGGACTTGCGTCTTAGTTAGCTCGCACACTTTTACATCCTCCAGATCACATCATTTTTGACTTCGGTCCATGCAGTTTGTCACGCTCAACATCTCTTTCTCGATCAATTGACTAAGAGTACTTTACCAGGTCAACTCTTAACCTTAAATTGACGTTGTTTTGAAGATTTTTGAATACTAATATCCAAACGGTTTGTCAATCGTATATTTAGTTCAGAAGATATTATTGGTATAGACTATATAATCAAACTGAACAGCTTGGGTGGGCGGATGTAACTTTCTTTTGCGGGTGAGATGTAATTTCGTTGTGGGTTGGTTCAAAAGATGACAAACTACTTTTCGACTATAAACATACCCAACAATCACTCTGCTGTGGGGCCTCCTCGCTAGTTGTTCCACACGTCATAGAGAGAAGGTAGTATATATAATGTATGTGTGTCACATAATGCATAGTATAGCAATTGATATTTTCGTATGCTATGTGTGTATGCAAAATTGATGCACTTATGTTTAAGTTACGTACATAACTGTCACCAGTAGAAAAGGGGGCAATGGTCCAGGCCGGTCCAGCCCATTAGTCCCGGTTCAATCCAGAACCGGGACCAATGGGGGCATCGGACCCGGTTCGTGAGCCCCGGGGGCCGGCCGGGCCACGTGGGCCATTGGTCCCGGTTCGTCTGGACCTTTTGGTCCCGGTTGGTGGGACGAACCGGGACCAATGTGCCTTGCTCCTGGCCCACCACCATTGGTCCCGGTTGGGGGAATGAACCGGGACCAAAGGCTCCCCTGTAGTCCCGGTTCATGCCACGAACCGGGACCAATTAATTGCCTATATATACCCCGCGAGCAAAGCACTCTCACTGCTCTGTTTTTCGTGGCCGGCGAGGAGAGAGCTTTGTGCTGCTCTAGCTCACCTCCTATACACACGAGGTGTTCGATGGAATGCCCGAGTCACACTACTTAAGCTTTCTCCTCTCCAAGCTCCACCTCAAAACTTCATTTTTCTCAATATTTGTCTAGGTTTAGCGGTCCGTCACGTCCCGTCCCCGTCTTCACCGCCGTCGATCGCCCGCGCCGATCTTGTCGTCGGCACCACCGTGGTGACCCTCTTGTTCTTATCTTCTTTCTGAAAGGAAAACAAAACTCTTACTTGTATGTTTATATAGATACTTGTATAATTTTCTTACTTCTATTATTGCATCTTATATAGTGCGATGGTTTTGGTATCCGCCCCCGTCGGCCCTCGTCCTGTCTATGATTCAGATGTGGTATATATTATCTTTTCATAACTATTGGTTCATTTATTGTCTATGAAAATTATGCCGACCAACGTGACATAGATTTTATTTATCTAGGAGGTTGTTGAACCGGAAATTCCAACTGACCCTATTGTCGAGAGGTTAAATTTAGTTGAAGAAGAAAACAATTTGTTGAAGAAAAAAATTAGAAAAATTGAGGAGGAGAAGATGATATTGGAGTTGCATGTTGCGGATGTCGTCGATGATCACAAGATCAAGATGGATGCAATGCGCTTGAAGATTGGAAAGATTAGAAAATATGCCATTCATACCGAGGCTTGGTATCATTATGCCGTTGGATCAGTTGTTACATTGGTTGCGATTATGATCGCATTTGTTTTCGCATTGAAATGTTTTACATAGTTTCAGTGTATGGTTTAATTGATTTAGATGCTCTGCAGAGCTTTATGTTGTTAGATGAGAACTATGTATGTACTTTGGTTTTAATGTGATGATGAACTTCTATTAATTTGGTCACTTAATTATATAATGCACGCAGATGAACCGGCAATGGATGTACGGTTCAAGACACACCTCCGAGTACATTAAGGGCGTGCATGATTTTCTCGAAGTGGCTGAGGCAAACAAGCAGAATGGTTCTATGTGTTGTCCATGCCCTGTATGTGGGAATACGAAGTCTTACTCTGACCGGAAAATCCTCCACACCCACCTGCTTTACAAGGGTTTCATGCCACACTATAATGTTTGGACGAGGCATGGAGAAATAGGGGTTATGATGGAAGATGGCGAAGAAGAAGAGTACGATGACAACTATGTGCCCCCTGAATACGGCGATGCTCCTGAAGATCAAGAGGAACCAGACGATGTGCACGATGATGCTGCAACGGGCGAAGCTGCTGAAGATCAAGAGGAACCAGACGATGTGCCCGATGATGATGATCTCCGCCGGGTCTTTGTCGATGCAAGGACGCAATGCGAAAGTCAAAAGGAGAAGCTGAAGTTTGATTGCATGCTAGAGGACCACAAAAAAGGGTTGTACCCCAATTGCGAAGATGGCAACACAAAGCTGGGTACCGTACTGGAATTGCTGCAGTGGAAGGCAGAGAATGCTAGCTAGTTCTATGTTTGCCACTAATATATATACCATGTTTGAATAATAATTGACATGTTGTAAATATTTGCAGAAACTATGGAGCACTCCCGAGACGAAGAAACAGAAACGATGTTGGGGGACATAATCGCAAATGGATCAAGTGATGATGTTGCGTCATTTCTCGTCGACACCGTTGGTCAGCTAGATGAAGAAGATGGCTATGTTTATGATGGTGGCTTCGACCCATTAATGCCGGTACAAGAGGAGGACTATGTTCATGATGGCTCCGGTGACACAATGGAGGTACAAGACGAAGGAGACCGTGCTGACTGCTCCGATGACCGAACCGAGTCCGGCCAGGTATATATATATTAGTTAAGCCCGTGCTTACTAGTTAATTGATGCATCCATTGTTTTGGTATATGTACACATATTAATTACTGTCGTCTTTCTTCCTTATAATTTCTAGCCCTCCGGATCGAGCACAACTTCGGTAAGGAGACGAGGCCCGAAGAAAAAGTTGAGCTCGGATGAAAAGTTTGAGATCATAGAAATCGCGCTCGACGGCGAACCGATTGAACCCATCCGGACAAGGAAGGCATTTTCTGCTCAGTGCGGGGTTCTTGTTAGGGACAGGATCCCGATCAGCATCCAGCAATGGTATAAGCCTGCTAAGGATGAAGACGCTGAGGTGTCTTATGTCAATGATATGCAGAAAGAAGATCTTTGGACTAAGCTGAAGGCAAATTTCACCCTACCGCCAGAGGAGGATCTGGAGAAGCTAGTTAAAGAGCAATTAATCAAGTCTTGTGCTCTTAAGAAGATGGCAGACCTAATGAGGAGGTGGAGGATAGAGCTGAACCAGTTTGTCAAGGAAAAAAAGACACCAGAATTCATCGGCAAATATGAGAAGATCAAAGATCACTGGCCCGCATTTATGGCCCACAAGACATCGGAAAAGAGTAAGAAGATGTCGGAGACAAACAAGAAAAATGCTGCAAAGAAGAAGCTTCACCATCGCACGGGGTCAGGTGGCTACCTCAAAGCCCGGCCTAAGTGGTCCAAGGCTGAGCATGATCTGCTTGAAAAAGGGATCGAACCAGAGACAATGCACTAGCCAGACCGTTGTCGGACTTGGTTCTTCGGGGCTGGCGGAACCTTGGACCCTGTAATAGGGAAGTGTTAGTGGACGGACGAGCAACTGCAAACACCAGTCAAGAACCTTCGACACTATATCGATGCAGCGCGGCGAGGGACGTTCCTTCCAAACAGGGAGAAGGACGAGCTCACAATGGCCCTTGGGAATCCCGAGCACCCTGGACGGACACGAGGCACGCCAGGCTCCCGTTGATTCTATATATAGCTATACTTTCATCAATGCCATTTATAATGCTTCATTATCAGTTTGATTGACCTCTATTTCTCGTAAAGTGCTTGTGGCAGGAGGAAGGGAATGATTTGTGTGGATACTACGTGTGCGAGTTCATCCACACCGCGACTTTGAAAAACAAGCGGGGCTACTCTCAAAGACAATATGAAGTGCGTAAGCCATAATATTCACAATTTTATTTTATTACACCATCATTTCTATTGAGTTTCATTCATATATATGTATTAATTAACCCCCTTCTTCAAATTAGACGTGGCAGATGCGGAATGAACTCGTAGAACCAGATCGCATGAAAGTAATTCAAGAGGAATTGGCGGGATTCTTTCTTGACCACGTCATCAGTAAAACCGGAGAATACCATGTGGAAATTGATTTCAAATGCTAGCTAGGGGTTTGTAATTAAGAGATCTTATACATATTGTACATGTATGTAGCCAGTAGCGTCGGATACATGATACAAAAACTTGTTGTTCGACCAACCTCTCGGAGAAGGAGAGGTCGATCGATCACACTTCTCTCGGTATATATGCATGACGAACTTCTGTACTGAATGGTTCTCTCGATCACTTATGTATATATAGTATGTAGCGTCCAACCACGGACATAAGAGAGGACACTTCTCTCTATTAATTAGCTAGCTAACACAATATATGAAACACCTAATTAAATTAACCCCCCAAAATCCCCAAACTCCCCTCCTTAAAAAAAAATACAAAAACCCCAACAACTGGAATGATGACGCGTGGATGCATTTTGGTCCCGGTTGGTGCCACCAACCGGGACCAAAGGCCCCCTGACTGGGGTGGGCGCACAGGGCCACGTGGAGGCACATAGGTTCCGGTTCTGGATTGAACTGGGACTAATGGGTGGAGGTATTAGTAATGACCAATTAGTCCCGGTTCATGAACCGGGACTAAAGGCCCTTACGAACCGGGACTAATGGGTGGTTTTCTACTAGTGTGTTATGAAACCGATGAGCAAGAAAATCCTCTCTCAGGGCGCCACTTGTTTTTTAGATAAACGGGGAGGGTTCGCCGGTTCCATTAACTCGAATGAAACCCAAACATTGTAGCAGTTTAGCAGCTCCCAAAGCAGATAGCAGAAATCAACCCCCATTGGGAAACAGTCTTCGACACAACCCTAGATAGAACCACTAAAATAGAAGACACACGCAGGTGCCTCAGGAGCTAGTTTATATGAAAGGTAAAATACAATTTGATTTCAAAAAGAGACTACCACATTCACCGATAGTGAGCGCCGCGTCTTCCGAGGAGGGCCACTTGATGGGTGGGGAGACCTGCTGCCTTCGAGCTTGGCTTGACACCATGTCAGTCTTGAGCATCTTCATCCCATCGGTCTCGCACGGGCTACTAATCTTGAACTTGGCTCTAGGAAGGGCATCAAAGTTCATCCAAGCGTTAGTCGAAGCGGCGTCCTCTGGTAACCAGCCAGGAAGAGAACAAAATCTTCTAACTGAGATTTCTCCCCGGAGAGGATCATCACATTCCTGATTGTGGCATGAATCCTCCCAATCACCTATTTTATATTTATCCAGGCAATGTTATTAAAAATTATGGAGTTCCTGAACTTCCATGAATACCACATGGAAGCAGTACAAGCAACATTAAGGGCAGAATTATTTTTGTTAGATATCCAATATCTAGCAATAAACTCCGCCTATGTTGTCTCAACATAGCCGGTCCCAAGCCCGGGTAAAGGAGGAGGGTTGTGATAGGCTTGGCGAGCCAACGTAAAAACTCAGCCACTCTTATGGAGATGAAACCCAAAATATTTTCGTTGGGGCGTAACCCTCTCAGCGACGCGCCACATCGGAACCCGGGTGTGGTGGAAAATGGGCAAGGGCCGGGCCGTCACCCCCCAAGTGGTGCGCCGTATCTTGATCCGGATACGGTGGCAAGTGAGCGAGGATCGGGTCGTCGCATCCTTAGTGGCGCGCTACATCGGCGCCCGGATGTAGTGGAAAATGAGCAAGGGTCTTCGCATTTGACTCGACGAGTGCGAAGGGTAAGGAAGCTAGCCGAGCCTAGGAGGATTCGCTTAGGTAGCTGGAACGTAGGGTCTCTGACAGGGAAGCTTCGGGAGCTAGCTGATGCAGCAGTGAGGAGAGGTGTTGATATCCTTTGCGTCCAAGAAACCAAATGGAGAGGACAGAAGGCGAAGGAGGTGGAGGATACCGGCTTCAAGCTATGGTACATGGGGACGGCTGCAAACAGAAATGGCGTAGGCATCTTGATCAACAAGAGCCTCAAGTATGGAGTGGTAGACGTCAGGAGATGTGGGGACCGGATTATCCTGGTCAAGCTGGTAGCTGAGGACTTGGTTCTCAATGTTATCAGCGCATATGCCCTGCAAGTAGGTCACAATGAGAACACCAAGAGGGAGTTCTGGGAAGGCTTGGAAGACATGGTTAGGAGTGTACCGATTGGTGAGAAGCTCTTCATAGGAGGAGACCTCAATGGCCACGTGGGTACATCTAACACAGGTTTTGAAGGGGCGCATGGGGGCTTTGGCTATGGCATCAGGAATCAAGAAGGAGAAGATGTCTTAAGCTTTGCTCTAGCCTACAACATGATTGTAGCTAACACCCTCTTTAGAAAGAGAGAATAACATCTGGTGACTTTTAGTAGTGGCCAACACTCTAGCCAGATTGATTTCATCCTCTCGAGAAGAGAAGACAGGCGTGCGTGCCTAGACTGTAAGGTGATACCTGGGGAGAGTGTTGTACCCCAGCATAAGCTGGTGGTTGCTGACTTCCGCTTTCGGATTCGTGTCCAGCGGGATAAGCGTGCCAAGGTCGCTAGAACGAAGTGGTGGAAGCTCAAGGGGGAGGTAGCTCAGGTGTTCAAGGAGAGGGTATTTAAGCCCTTGGGAGGAAGGAGGGGATGCGGACAATGTGTGGATGAAGATGGCGACTTGCATTCGTAAGGTGGCCTCGGAGGAGTTTGGAGTGTCCAGGGGAAGGAGAAGCGAAGATAAGGATACCTGGTGGTGGAATGATGATGTCCAGAAGGCGCTTAAAGAGAAGAAAGATTGCTTCAGACGCCTATACCTGGATAGGAGTGCAGACAACATAGAGAAGTACAAGATGGCAAAGAAGGCCGCAAAGCGAGCTGTTGGTGAAGCAAGGGGTCGGGCATATGAGGACCTCTACCAACGGTTAGGCACGAAGGAAGGTGAAAGGGACATCTATAAGATGGCTAAGATCCGGGAGAGGAAGACGAGGGATATTGGCCAAGTCAAATGCATCAAGGACGGAGCAGTCCAACTCTTGGTGAAGGACGAAGAGATTAAGCATAGATGGCGGGAGTACTTCGACAAGCTGTTCAATGGGGAGAATGAGAGTTCTACCATTGAACTGAATGACTCCTTTGATGAGACCAGCATGCGTTTTGTGCGGCGCATCCAGGAGTCTGAGGTGAAGGAGGCTTTAAAAAGGATGAAAGGAGGCAAGGCGATGGGCCCTGATTGTATCCCCATTGAGGTGTGGAAAGGTCTCGAGGACATAGCGATAGTATGGCTAACTAAGCTTTTCAACCTCATTTTTCGGGCAAACAAGATGCCAGAAGAATGGAGACGGAGTATATTAGTACCAATCTTCAAGAACAAGGGGGATGTTCAGAGTTGTACTAATTACCGTGGAATTAAGCTGATGAGCCATACAATGAAGCTATGGGAGAGAGTCATTGAGCACCGCTTAAGAAGAATGACAAGCGTGACCAAAAATCAGTTTGGTTTCATGCCTGGGAGGTCGACCATGGAAGCCATTTTCTTGGTACGACAACTTATGGAGAGATATAGGGAGCATAAGAAGGACTTGCATATGGTGTTCATTGACTTGGAGAAGACCTATGATAAGATACCGCGGAATGTCATGTGGTGGGCCTTGGAGAAACACAAAGTCCCAGCAAAGTACATTACCCTCATCAAGGACATGTACAATAATGTTGTGACAAGTGTTCGAACAAGTGATGTCGACAACGATGACTTCCCGATTAAGATAGGACTGCATCAGGGGTCAGCTTTGAGCCCTTATCTTTTTGCATTGGTGATGGATGAGGTCACAAGGGGTATACAAGGAGATATCCCATGGTGTATGCTCTTTGCGGATGATGTGGTGCTAGTTGACGATAGTCGGACGGGGGTAAATAGGAAGTTAGAGTTATGGAGACAAACCTTGGAATCGAAAGGGTTTAGGCTTAGTAGAACTAAAACCGAGTACATGATGTGCGGTTTCAGTACTACTAGCTGTGAGGAGGAGGAGGTTAGCCTTGATGGCCAGGTGGTACCTCGGAAGGACACCTTTCGGTATTTGGGGTCAATGTTGCAGGAGGATGGGGGTATTGATGAAGATGTGAACCATCGAATCAAAGCCGGATGGATGAAGTGGCGCCAAGCTTCTGGCATTCTTTGTGACAAGAGAGTGCCACAAAAGCTAAAAGGCAAGTTCTACAGGACGGCGGTTCGACCCGCAATGTTGTATGGCGCGGAGTGTTGGCCGACTAAAAGGCAACATGTTCAACAGTTAGGTGTGGCGGAGATGCGTATGTTGAGATGGATGTGTGGCCACACGAGGAAGGATCGAGTCCGGAATGATGATATACGAGATAGAGTTGGGGTAGCACCAATTGAGGAGAAGCTTGTCCAACATCGTTTGAGATGGTTTGGGCATATTCAGCGCAGGCCTCCAGAAGCTCCAGTGCATAGCGGACGGCTAAAGCGTGCGGAGAATGTCAAGAGAGGGCGGGGTCGACCGATTTTGACATGGGAGGAGTCCGTTAAGAGAGACCTGAAGGATTGGAGTATCGACAAAGAGCTAGCTATGGATAGGGGTGCGTGGAAGCTTGCTATCCATGTGCCAGAGCCATGAGTTGGTTGCGAGATCTTATGGGTTTCACCTTTAGCCTACCCCAACTTATTTGGGACTAAAGGCTTTGTTGTTGTTGTTGTTGATCCAATATCTAGCAATAGATAAATAATCAGCCCCTATAGAGGTGCTAAAGTGCTCACTAACCAAACACCAAATGTACTTAGCTACCATACATTCAAAAAATAGGTGATGGCTAGATTCATCAGAGGAGCAGAAGACACAATCAAGAGGTTCAATTATGTGTCTTTTCCTAAGATTATCTCTGGTCATGATCTTGTTAAGCTACCCTCAAAAAATGATCTTGTTAAGCGAGATGAGCCAAAGAAAAATGTGAATGTTAGATGGTACCATTGGCTTCCAAACAGCGGGAAAGAAGACTGGCTGCACACCCCTCAAGTTGATCACATGATATAATGAACTACTAGAGTATTTCCCTTTCCTATCCAGATGCCAAATAAGACTAGTCACAGTGGAAAGTAATTTACACTAGTAACATACATGCTACCCTAGACTATATTACTACCATCATAGTGGGTAGTACCATATGTATAGTGTCATGCAAAACTTCATTTATTAGGTAATGCAGCTTGTCTTCCTGGTTTGTCAAAGTTCCTCGGAGACGCTCCAGTGAGCAAGGAACTAAGCAGCGTTGGGCTTACAGAGGGAACTGATGAAGAGACGACAATGCTGAACCATAGCCTCGCTTGGCAGATCACAGTTCTGCACACACTATCTTGACAGGCTTATCTAATTTCTTCCTGCTACCCCCATCGGCGGCGAACGCATTGGCCGCCATGCCCCTCATCTCTTGCATCTTTCCCACCTCCGGATGCCTTGATCCCCGGTGAGGAGCGACGGTACTGCCGCCGCCACGGCCTCGCACGTCATGGGCTCCTCCAAGACCACGCCGAAAGTGTAGAAAGATGAGGCTGAAGCGTATGCAATAAGCAGGGACGCATACATGTTAATATAGGCGAGGTGCCGCGAGATATACAGGTTGTTGGGCTGTGGATTGATCTCCAAGACCTAATCTAGATAAGATGCAATCTCAACAGCCCAATCTATTGTTACAACAACTACACGCACACGCCACGCCTATATGCATATACGGTTTATAGTTATATCGTATGTACAATGTTTAACACTCCCCCTCAATCACAAATTATCTAAGTTGAGATTGCGTCGAAATGCCTCCAGCTGCCTCAAGGAAAGAGGTTTGGTAAACCCATCTGCAACTTGATCACCAGTATGAACAAAGTGAACATTCAACAACTTGTTGGCTACTCGTTCCCGAACAAAGTGATAGTCTATCTCAATATGCTTCATCCTAGCATGGAAAACAGAGTTGGCAGATAGATATGTAGCACCCAAATTGTCACACCATAGTGACGCTGCCTTGGGATGAGAAACACCCAACTCTGTCAACATGTTTTGGACCCAAATCACTTCAGCAGTGGCATTAGCTAGGGCCTTGTAATCAGCTTCTGTGCTGGACCTAGAGACAGTAGCCTGCTTACGAGCACTCCATGAAACCAGGTTACCTCCAAGAAAAACTGCAAAGCCTCATGTAGATCTCCTGTCGTCAGGACAGCCTGCCCAATCTGCATCAGAGAACGCACTAACAAGCATGGAATCTGTCTTGCAAAGCTTAAGCCCATGACTCTGTGTTCCTTGAAGATACCTGAGTATCTGCTTTACTGCAGTCCAATGAACAGTAGTAGGAGCATGCAAAAACTGACAAACCTTGTTAACAGCATATGCAATGTCTGTCCGCGTCAAGGTTAGGTACTGAAGTGCTCCCACGATGCTCCTGTACTTGGTGGAATCTTCGGCTGTGAGAATAGCTCCATCGTGAAGAGATAACTTCTCTGAGGTAGACAGGGGTGTAGGTGAGGGTTTGCTTCCACTCATGCCCATCCGCTGAAGGATCTCTTGCACATATTTTTCTTGTGACAGAAGAATTCCACGTGCAATATTTTTCACCTCAATACCAAGAAAGAAATGCAGAGCACCCAAATCCTTAAGTGCAAAATCCATACTCAGATCCTTGAGAAGAGCTACAATTGCTTTTGGTGAAGAGCTTGTAACAATAATATCATCAACATATATCAGCATAAAAATAGTGACTCCATGCTTATGATAGAAAAACAATGAGGTATCTCCCTTAGAAGCAAGAAAGCCAAGAGACCGAAGTTTGGAGTACAAACGATAATACCAGGCTCTTGGTGCTTGTTTTAGACCATAGAGGGCTTTGTCAAGCTTGCAGACGTGTCGTGGTAAGACTGAGTTCTCATACCCAGGGGGGCGCCTCATGAAAACTTCCTCTTCCAGAACACCATGCAAAAACGTGTTCTTCACATCTAGTTGACGCATGCACCAATTCCGAGAGATTGCAATGGAAAGAACTAAGCGGTACCTTTGCTTGAAGGTGTCTTCATAGTCCACACCGTACCTTTGCTTGAAGCCTTTGGCAACTAACCGAGCCTTGTACCTGTCAATAGTGCCATCGGACTTCCTTTTGATCTTGTACACCCACTTGCAGTCAATCATATTTCTCCCTTTGATAGGTGGAACAAGACGCCATGTTTTATTGTCCATAAGAGCATAATACTCCTCGTCCATTGCCTTCTTCCACTTTGGATCACCAAGAGCATCCTGTAAAGTTCTCGGTTCACCCGCAGCACAAAAAAAACCCACCGAACACAACCATCTTTATAAACTTTGGGTTTTGCAATGCCACTTTGGGACCTGGTATGTGTACGCGTAGGAGGAGGCGGTGCTGGCTGATCAGGCCACACTTGTAGCCTGTTTGTTGGTGCAGAAACAGCAGAGTCGGAGATGGATGCACCAGGCGCAGAGGATCCAGAGTCTGCCGCACGGGATCCCGCACCGGATCCGAGGTGGAACTCCTGTGGAGATCTGGGCGCAGGGCCTGACAGCGACCCGTCACGCGGCTGCGGCTGTGAAGGACCCGCCCCGCCAAGGCCAGCGCGCTCTGAACCGGGATGACCATGTGGGCTGTGCACGTCCACAGAAGAGGGGGTCCCGGCCCACACCGAGGCGGGAGTGGCCCGACCGGGGGACAGGGAAGCAGCAGGCCCACCTAGCCGACCGCCTGTCCCGCCTGTCCCGCCTGCTGGCTGCGATCCCGAGGGGGATTCGCCTGACACCGCGGCAGCGCCGGATCCCGAGAGGATTCGCCCGCCAGGATCAGCATCGGAGCGGGCGCCTGGATCTTCTGTGGAGTTTTCTGATTGCTGCATAAAAGCATGGTTATTTTCACCAATTTCTTCATGGTTGACCGGTCCTGATTCCTGCACATCATCAGCAGACCCCTCATCAAGAGTATTAGCTATTGACACATGACCAGCAGCATCATCACCTCCCCCGGGAATAAACATGGATGGTGGTAGGAGATGTGAAGGCAACAAAACAAGCTCTTTGCGAAGTTGTGAACTGGCATTAGGATGAAGACTAGCAAAGGAGAAAACTTGTTCGTCAAAGACGACATCGCGAGAAATATACACTCGGCCAGAAGAGATGTCTAGACATTTATATCCCTTGTGAAGAGTACTATAACCCAAGAAAACACACTGCTTGGAACGGAACTCAAGTTTGTGTTTGTTGAAAGGACGTAGGTTTGGCCACACGGCACAGCCAAACATGCGAAGGAAACTATAATTGGGTTTGGTACCAAAGAGACGTTCTAGTGGAGTTTGGTTTTTGATGACTCGGCTAGGGATACGATTAATGAGATACACGGCCGTTAGAAAAGCTTCATCCCAAAACTTTAAGGGCATGAACGCATGTGCCAAAAGGGAGAGGCCAACTTCTACTATGTGACGATGTTTTCGCTCAGCGGATCCGTTCTGCAGGTGTGCATGAGGACAAGAGACGTGGTGAGTGACGCCAATGCGCTGAAAGAAAGAATTTAGACTTTGGTACTCACCACCCCAATCTGTTTGCATGGCAATAATTTTGCGATTAAATAGGCGTTCAACATGGGCTTGAAAAAGATGAAATTTCTCAAACATGTCAGATTTATTTTTGAGCAAATATATCCAACTAAACTTGCTGAAATCATCGATAAAACTGACATTGTATTTTTGCCTGCCTACAGAGATGGGTCCAGGACCCCAAACATCTGAGAAAATTAGCTCTAAAGGAGCTTTGGATTCACTAACTGAGCGAGGATAAGGTAGTTGATGGCTTTTGGCCATCTGACATGCATCACATACGAAGAGGTGATCTTGTTTATTGGACACGGGAAGATTAAAATCTCGAACAATTTTCTGAACAACTGGAAGGGAGGGATGCCCTAGACGCTTGTGCCACCGGGATGTAGATGGTTTGATCGCCCCAAGTGCTTGCCGTTGAGGAGCACTGTGCCGCCCGGTGACCGGAAACAGCCGCCATCTACTCTTGTTTTGAAGTATGGTCGGGTATCCTGATCCTTGACAGAAAAAGTTTCAGGATGAAGTTCAATAAACACGTTATTATCCTTCATGAGTTGATATGCAGAAAGTAGGCTTTGCTCAGAGTTAGGAACATGAAGGATATTATTTAGTTGCAAGGATCCGGAGGGAGTAGATAAAACTGAGTGGCCAATGTGTGCAATACCCATACCTTGTCCACTAGCAGTGTGGATTCGTTCATTGCCGGTGTAGCGATCCCGAACAGCCAGTTTTTCTAGGTCGCCGGTGAGGTGGTCAGTCGCACCAGTGTCGAGATACCAATTGGTATCTACACCGTATGAATGAGCCGCGTTGGCAATGCGGTGTTGGCCACCATTGCCACCGCCGCCACCTCCGCCGCCATTGCCTCTGCCACCACCGTTTCCGCCACCACCGCCTCCTGCGGGGTTGCGGACATTGTTATTGTAGCCCTTGTCATAGCGCTTTCGGCAGCGCCACGCACCGTGCCCTTCTTCTTTGCAGATCTGGCATCTCTCGCGATCACCATAGTCACCACGGTCACCACTGCCGCGACCGCCGTGACCGCTGCTAGGGTTGTTGTTGTAGCCGCCGTTGTTGTTGTAGCCGCCCTGTCCGCCGCCACCTCGACTGCCGCCGCGGCCACCACCACGAGATGCAAGGTTGGCAGAGTGGTGGGGGAGAAGGCCGCCTGTTGGGCGGTGATGCGGGCTTCAGCCGCCAGGAGCAACGAGAAGAGCTCCGTGAGCCCAACCTGTTGGTCCATGGCAGTGCGTGTGGAGATGGCAGAGAAGAAGCCATTGTAATCTGGTTCGTGCACCAGACCTTGGAGGATTTGGTCGATGAGGTCGTCATCCCCAAGGGGCTTCCCAGCGGTGGCGAGCTCATCGGCGATGCCCTTCATCTTGATGAAGTATGCTGCAGCCGGAAGATCTCCCTTGCGCGTGTTACCCAGGGCGGAGCGGAGCTGGATGGTACGCGCCCTGGACTGCGATGAAAAACTCTGGAACAGAGCTTGCCAAATACTAACAGCGGTAGTGTGGTTGGAGACTTGCATGAGAACGTCGCGAGAGAGAGAGGCAATCAGGAACGTGAGCACCTGTTGATCCTGCGTGACCCAGATGGCATACTCCGGGTTTGGCGTGGTGACGATCTCCTTCTTCCCCTTCCCGAGATCCTTCTCAGAGACGAGGGTGGCGGCTAGCTCCTTGATTGAGCCGTCGACGTAGCCCATCATCCTGCCGCTTTGATATGCGGCAGGACTTGCGCCTTCCACACCAGGAAGTTCTCCCTGGTGAGCTTCTCGGTGATGGTGTGGCCGAGTGCTGCGAGGGAAGGGGAGGCCATGGCGACAGAGGAGGAGGAAGATGACATAACTAGATGCGTTGGAAGAGAGAGGCTCTATATACCATGTAGAAAGATGAGGCTGAAGCGTATGCAATGAGCAGGGACGCATACATGTTAATATAGGCGAGGTGCCGCGAGATATACAGGTTGTTGGGCTGTGGATTGATCTCCAAGACATAATCTAGATAAGATGCAATCCCAACAGCCCAATCTATTGTTGCAACAACTACACGCACACGCCACGCCTATACGCATATACGGTTTATAGTTATACCGTATGTACAATGTTTAACAGAAAGCCCAGACGCGCGCCACCAGCTGCGCGTTCATCTTCTGGTCGGTGAAGAAGGGGCGGCACGCCATGGGCACGCCGGCGGACATGCCCTCCAGCACCGAGGCCCACCCCGCGTGCGTGACGAAGGCGCCAACCGACGTGTGGCGTAGCACGGTGGCCTGCGGCGCCCACGGCACCACCTTGCCGCGCTCGAGGTCCAGGAACCCGAGCGGTAGCTGCAGCCAGGACTCCATGGGCAGCACCAGAGGAACAGCGCGCCGGAGGCCTCCAGCCCGGCTGCGAGCTCGCTCAGTTCGCGCAGCTCCTCCGGGTTTCCTGCCATGGCGGTGACGACCGTGCCGAAGCTGGCGTAAGCGACGGCGCGTGTGGGGTGGCCGTCGAGCCAGTCGAGGCATCCGTAGGGGTCGGTGGAGGTGTCGACGTCGTCGACGTGGTTGCCGGGGAATGGGAGAAGATGGAACGGACCGACGGGGAGGCACTCGGGGAGCTCTGCGGCGAGCGCGGCGGTGAGGTCATCGGGGAGGAGACCGGGGAAGGTGTTGAACGCGACGTCGGTGGCGGCGCGGGGAAGGTGCTCAGCTATGCAATGGAATCATGGAACAAGGAGACGATCGGCGACTTCATGTCGCCGGAAACAATGCCGTTCGGGAGGTCCCGAACGCGGTAGCTTCCGAGGCCCGGGTGCGAGGTTAGCAGCTCGTCTGCTCGGCTCGCCGCTGCAAGTTCCATTGTTTCGAGCATTCAGCTACACACCTAAGCTCATAAGAGATTGGCTTTTCAGCACCCGGGAGTCTAGACTCCCGGTTATCCTAGCCGCCCATGTTGTACCTTCCTCACCGAGATATGTGCCAGGTCTTTGACCGTCAGTTTGCTCAGTTTGTTTAGCAGGCCTACGTGAACAGTACAGATTCCCAACCACTTTGCGTGGTCGCTGTCTAACCCGTGATTCGAAAACACGAAAAGTAACCAACGCAGCACATCACATGTCACTGTTCAATCTCTGTCCCTCTACAGCGCGTGTAGCACATGCACATGGAAAAGTCAGCCTCGGACGAGAGAGAGGTAGTGCATCCTGTAGTTGAACAGTGCCATGTATACTGTTCATGCCTCCACATATGACTACCGGGCAATATTAGTGTGACTGAGAGAGAGTTTTTTCTCTAATATTTTTAGTGAGAGAGAACTTGTGAGAGACTCGAGAGAGACTGGGATGTGCTTGCCCATGCATGTGAGAAACAGTGAGGAGAAACAACCTATGTCAGAAAGACTGTTGTGTGCACCCTATGTCAGAAATTTTAATGAGAGAGACAGAATTGGAATGTGGGGAAACACAGAGCGCATGCATACCCCTATAACCTGCTGCCTACCATATAATTAAAACAGTCAAATGGTCTAGATAAGCATGCAGCAGCTGCAAATGTTCTGCGGCTGGACATAACGCAGCACGAATCTCAACAGTCCTAGACGGTAGGATAAGAGGGGGTCGGGACCACCGGGAGCTACAACACATTTTCGAGCTCATAATCCATCGTGCCATCCAGTGCGTACCTTTATCGCCGATGTCGTCGCGCAGCGCGTCAGCGCGGAGGTGCGCCAGGAGAGCGCTGGGGCCGCCGGTCCAGACGGCCACCCATGGAGCCTCCACCTCGGCGGCCGCCTTGGCGGCCATCCACATGAACGAGTCCCCGACGACGCAGGTTACCCTCGCGCCACGGAATGGGAGCCGTCTCTAGAGCCTCCCTCAACCCGCCAGCCGCAGCAGCCTCCATGAAGAGCTTCAGACGAATCTTAGGGTGCGGCGGCGGCGCTGCAGCGGCGCCATCCGATTCCGAGCTCGGTGACAAGCCGTCCGGGACCTCCACGAAGCGCAGGTTCCCCAGGAGCGTATTCTGCCTCTGCTGCTCCTGTAGCTGCGCGGCGGTGCAGAGGAAGGAGAAGGTGGCAGCCGGCGCCGCTGCCGCGAGGGCGCGCGCATTGCGGAACAGCTTCACGGCATGGGAGGCGAAGGGGAAGGCGACCACCACGACGTGCGGCACCGCCGCCATGGTGTACTCAGTCTCAGTGCAGCACCGCCGTAATGCCAAAGATTAATTAACCGCTAAGTACGTCTCTCTGAGCATCCCTTTCTCTCTCATTATATAGGCCTCGGCCAGGCGAGAGTGGACGATCTGTACACGGCGGCATCTGCACCCGCTTTTCAAAAATGTACTTTTTACGCGTTTTGTAATGTTTAAAAATTCTAAAAATAAATTATGCATACATGTTTGCAAAGGTATGTCCACGACACAAAGTTTTATGTAAAAAATTATTTTTGTTTTCTCTCAGTAAAAAAACAAATTTTACTGCTTCTAAATAGGGTTTCACGACACAAAATTTAGTCTTTTTTGCACAGGCTACAAAAAGGTTGTTTTTCTGTCGAACTTTCTGCACACACGTAGAATGGAGATGTCCGCACGCATCTTTTTTCAGAATTTTTTGCCGTTTCAAAATGTATTTTTCAAAATGGGTTCATATGTAACCGGGTTCATCCATGCACTTCTCTCTGCCAGCCCGTCATCACAGCTACATTCCTATTGTTTTATGCTGGAAAACCGGGTTTGGGTCTGCCTTGGATGCCAACTGAACGGCGCAGAAAGTCGACTGAATATTTACAAACAAACATTCAGGCTGATGAATGTGTGCTCTCATTTTTTTTAAAGATTTAAGCTTTGTAAGAGCATCTGCAACAGCCGCCCAACACGTGGCACGCTAAAAGAGCGTTTACAGCGCGCCGATCGCCTGTTTTGGTGCGGCGAGGAGCGGTTGCTGCCGCTGCAAATATAGCGTGCGCGAGTAGCTCCAGCAGGGGTGCTACAAAAGCAGTGCGCAGCAGCCGGCGCTTGCCATATGTTGCATTTTGGACACGAGATGATATTTCAAACATCAAAACAAAGACATGACATAATTTAAATCACCCAAACAAGTTCATGACATAAAAGTTCATGCCCACAAGTTTAAATTAATCCCACAACATCATCCAACCAAGTTCAAAATCCGAACCAATCATCACACAAAAGTTCACACCAACGAATGGCCCATTAACAATCCAGCATCGTCCTAGTCTTCATCTTCCTCTTCCTCTTCCTCCGATTCTTCATCCGAAGACGATTCTTCCTCATCCTCTTCATTGTCGCTTGCCACATCATCATGTGGAGCTCGAAAGGTGTTGGCAAAATCTTCAACGGCATCATGTGAAGGTGTGTGAGGCACAATGGAAGACATGCCCCGGAGGTGCTCCCATGCCTCCCATGCTTCCCATACCGCCCGGAGATACTCCGAAGCCACCCATGCCTCCCATGGTCTCCATGGTAGCTCCAAAGCCACCCATGGCACCCATGCCGCATGTGCCACCTCCGAAGCCATCGATGCCTCCCATGCCGCCAATGCCACCGCCACCCATGCCGGCAATGCAACCGCCACCCATGTCGCCCATGCCACCGCCACCCATGCCTCCCATGCCACCACGAATCATGGCTCTTTTGTGGAGCAAGAATTCTTCACGGGCAAGATTGACGTACTCCTTTTGCGCCTCATTGGGGGTAGATGTGTCCATGAAGAACAAGCACTTCTCCCATTCAAACAACCTAGTTTGCTCTTCCATGGCCACCTTCTTCTCCTCCAATGCCACCTTCCTCTCCTTGGCCACCAACCTCCTCTCCTCCGCCGCATCTTGGTTCCTTGCCATCTTCCTCACCTCGTTCGCTTCCTTTCTTGCCTTCACACTAGTAGAAAACAGGGCTACCGCTCGGACCAATGGGGGGTATTAGACCCGGTTCGTGAACCCAGGGGGCCGACCGGGGCCTCGTGGGCATTGTTCCCGGTTCGTGTGGAACCGTTTGTCCCGGTTCGAGCCACGAACCGGGACCAATGGTCCTCGCTGCCGGCCCACAACCATTGGTCCCGGTTCGTGGCTTGAACCGGGACAGAAGGGGTGGCTTTAGTCCCGGTTCATGCCACGAACCGGGACAAATAACTTGCCTACATATACCCACCGCCGCGGCAGAGCACTCCAGAGTGCTCTGTTTTGTCAAGCCGGCGAGGGGAGGGCATTTGGGTGCTCTAGTTCACCTCCGATGCACATGAGGTGCTCGATGAAATGCCCGAGCCACACTAGTTAAGCTTCCTCCTCTCGAAACTCGACCTCCGAGCTCCATTTTCAACGAGATTTGTCTAGATTTAGCGGTCCGTCATGGCCCGTCCCCGCCCCGTCTTCACCGTCGTCGATCGTCCGCGCCGATCTTGTCGCCGCACCACCGTGGTGAGCCTCTTGTTCTTATCTTCTTTCTGAAAGAAAATAAATTCTGACTTCAGATAGATACTTGTCTAATTTTCTTACTTTTATTATTCCTTGTTATTATATAGTGCGATGGTTTTGGTATCCGCCCCCATCGGCCCTCGTCCTGTCTATGATTCGGATGTGGTATATATTATATTTTTGTAACTATTTGGTTCATTTATTGTTTATGACAATTATGCCGACCAATGTGACATAGATTTTATTTATCTAGGAGGTTGTTAAACCGGAAATTCCAACCGACCCTATTGTCGAGAGGTTAAATTTAGTTGAAGAAGAAACAATTACTTGAATGAAAAAATAAGAAATATTGAGGAGGAGAAGATGATATTGGAGTTGCATGTTGCGGATGTCGTCGGTGATCACAAGATCAAGATGGATGCAATGCGGTTGAAGATTAAAAATATTAGAAAATATGCCATTCATACCGAGGCTTGGTAACATTATGCAGTTGGATCAATTGTTACCTTGGTTGCCGTTATGATCACATTTGTTTTTGCATTGAAATGTTTTACATAATTTGAATGTATGGTTTAATTAGATGCTCTGGAGAGCTATATGTTGTTCACTGAGAACTATGCATGTACTTTGGTTTTAATGCTCTGGAGAACTATGTATGTACTTTGGTTTCAAAGTTCATTTCAAATGATTTTCAACTTCATGGTCTTACAGCTTTGAATGGTGCATTTTGAACACAAAAAAACAAGGAAGTTCAAATAAGTTCAAAAAAATTGAAATCCCTTTGTAACAGACGAGTTTCCGTATGAAACCCTGATACTTCGAAAGAGATTGTCCGTTTTGTACACCAAGTGCATCCAGTTTTTGCTGTAAGCCTCTCTACTTTCTTGCACATGCTATGTGGGTGAAATGATGATACCATGCCAACTTGGAACTTTTTTAGAGTTCATTTCAAATGCTTTTCAATTTCATGGTCTTATAGCTCAAAATAATTAGTAAATGCATGAAAAATAACAAATGAAGTCAGAAAGGATTGTAAATTGATGATGTGGCTTTGAATGGTGCATTTTGAACACAGAAAAACAAGGGGGGTTCAAATAAGTTCAAAAGAAATGAAATCCCTTTGTAACAGACGAGTTTCCGTATGAAACTCTGATACTTCGAAGGAGATTGTCTGTTTTGTACACGAAGTGCATCCAGTTTTTGCCGTAAGCCTCTCTACTTTCTTGCACATGCTATGTGGGTGAAATGATGATACCATGCCAACTTGGAACCTTTTCAGAGTTCATTTCAAATGCTTTTCAATTTCATGGTCTTATAGGTCAAAATAATCAGTAAATGCATGAAAAATAACAAATGAAGTCAGAAAGGGTTGTAAATTGATGATGTGGCTTTGAATGGTGCATTTTGAATAAAGAAAAATAAGGGGGTTCAAATAAGTTCAAAAAAATGAAATCCCTTTGAAACAGATGAGTTTCCGTATGAAACCCTGATACTTCGAAGGAGATTCACTAGTGCAGAACCGGCCTTTAGTGCCGGTTCGTGACGGCCTTTAGTGCCGGTTCGCCAACCAGCACTAAAGAGTGGGGACTAAAGCCCCCCCCCCTTTAGTACCGGTTCGTCACGAACCGACGCTAAAGTGCAAACACGTGGCACGAGCCAGGCCCGGGTGCGCGTAGGGCTTTAGTACTGGTTGGTAACACCAACCGGTACTAAATGTTTATTTTTTTAATTTTAATTTTTATTTTGTGTTTTCAATTTAATTTAGTGATTGTTTTACATTATAATGAGTTGTTAAATCCATATCCATATTATACTTGATCACCTAATTAGGTGATGAAGTATAATATATATGGATATGACATATATACTTGATTACTTAGGTAGGATCCATCCAGCTGAAACTAATATACGGTTTCTTTCATTAAATGATATAATAACTCATCATCATATCATCATATTAATATAAAAACTCTTGCATCATATCATCAACATGAGTATATATATACTCTAGCTAGCTAGCTAAAAATCATCGTAGTCGTCATTATCACTATTTAATCATCATAGTCATTACCGCTATCTATTCACCACCAATACTAGCTTAAAGAAGAAACATTCACTTGTACCAGAAGCAAAAATATCATCGAGTTCACCATGATTGTCATGATATTATAAGCGTTCATATATAACACCACAAAAGCAAATCACTCTTTGAGATTAAGTTCAGAACAAAGAACACGGACATGAAAGGACAAGTACTAAGAGCATGAACTAGCTAAATCACTCATGTTGCTCTCTCTCAGGTAAAATAGCATAGAACATGTATAGCTATCCTGATTCATCATACTGGAGCATGCAGATGAACCTGTCTCCTAATCGTGGGCTGCGCTTCTCATTGCTGCCCCCTAGTACTTCTCTGCGATCGTTAATAATTTTCCTCCAATCTTTCACTATTAAGCATTCATTGCTTCTAGAAATTCTGAATGCACTCATGTGCAATGCAGGATATCTTGGCCGTAAGCTAACAATTGACATGCGACCTTTAGTCTCGATCCCCTGAGGCACAACTGTCATCGTATAGTACTTAATTAATTAATATACTTAGCAATGAAAGTTTAGAAAAAAAATTATGTATACAAAAGATGCAATGAGGACAAATAGTAAAAATCTTACCATCATTCCTAAATAGGTGTGACCGTAGTTCAATACGATCACTATTGGTCGCACGTTTTGAGTACTAACATTTCTAAGTCCAGGAAGAAAATTTGTCTTGACAGTATGAAGATCCTCAAGCCATGAAACATAATGACTTATCTCCTCGCAGTTTAGTTCAGCTCCGGGACAGTAGTAGGTTCTGTCTACCAAGCGGCGAACATGTTTACTTGAATGGAAATAAGCTGTCAATAAAAATTAGTTGTCAATTATTTTTGAATAAGCAATATCAAAAGCAAAAATATAGTTGAGAAGAACTCACATAATGGTAGAACTGGAGGCGTCTGCACATCGACCCATATGTCTCTATTACCTTCAATATCATCTTCCGGACGAATATCAAAGGTGATAACCATATCAGGCTCGAATGCATAAGCCTTGCATAGTGCTTGCCAAGTTTTGCATTCAAAATAGGTGTACGTCTTTGCATTGTATACTTTGACGTTGAAAGTATAACCATGCTTATTTTTCAGATAAACTCTCTTTACCTCCATAGTTTCCATATCATTGAAACCTATCTTATCCAAGACAAAAATTCTTGCATGGCAGAGGATGCGCTAGTAGAATAGTGAAAATTAAAAATTATAAGTCAGGAAAATGAAGCATATATAAGTCATGCTTAAGTACAAAAACAGACTTGTCGTTGTGACTTACTGTATCGAATTCGAAGGTCTCATCCAGCTTGGTGCTGAATCGCCTATCATCAAAAAGGAAATTTCTGTCGCACAGGCCGTGCTGGTCTTCACGGTATTCGCACATAATGAATTTTTTTCCGTCATCGTACGACATTTCCTATATATGTTCATATAGGCGAAACATTAAACACTTACTAATTCAATTAATTCAACTAATTCAACTAAGCATTTACTAAAAATAAACTAGTTCTATTAATTCAACTAGTACAAATAATCTCATATACCTAAATTTTCTTACTAAAAATAAACTAGTTCTATTAATTCAACTAGTTCAAATAATCTCATATACCTAAATTTTCTTACTAAAAATAAACTAGTTATATTAATTCAACTAGTTCAAATAATCTCATATACCTAAATTTTCTTACTAAAAATAAACTAGTTCTATTAATTCAACTAGTTCAAATAATCTCATATACCTAAATTTTCTTACTAAAAATAAACTAGTTATATTTATTCAACTAGTCCAAATAATCTCATATACCTAAATTTTCTTACTTAAAATAAACTAGTTATATTAATTCAACTAGTTCAAATAATCTCATATACCTAAATTTTCTTACTAACAATAAACTAGTTTTATTAATTCAACTAGTTCAAATAAGCATTTACTAAAAATAAACTAGTTATATTAATTCAACTAGTTCAGATAATATCATATACCTAAATTTTCTTACTAAAAACAGAAAATAAGTAAAACAAATAGTAAACAGAAAACAAATAAAAAATATGTGTGTGTGTAGTATGTGTGTGTGTATGTGTGTGTGTGTATGTGTGTGTGTATGCGTGTGTGTGTGTATGTGTTTGTGTGTGTATGTATGTGTGTATATGTGTGTGTGTGTATGTGTGTGTGTGGGTACGACAAGCGGGTGTACGGGCGGCGGGGGTGGCGACGACGGGCGGCGGGGGCGGCGAGGGCGGCAACGACGGGCGGCGGGGGCGGCGACGAGGACGGGCGGCGGGGGCGCGTGGCGACGACGGGGACGGCGACGACGGGCGGCGGGGGCGGTGAGGGCACGGCGGGGATGGTGACGACGTACGTGCGGCGGGGGCGGCGATCGAGGGTGGCGGGGGCGACAGCACGGCGGCGCGGCGGCGTCGGCGTCGGCGATAGCGCGAGAAGAAAAGTGGAGAAGTGGTCGACGATGGAACTGATTTTTCGTAAGTGCAGTATTTATAGGAGGGGCCTTTAGTACCGGTTGGAGCCACCAACCGGTACTAAAGGCCAATTTTGGCCAGGCCAAGCGGCGGGAAACGAGGGCCTTTAGTACTGGTTGGAGCCACCAACCAGTACTAAAGGACAACCATTAGTACCGGTTGGAGCCACCAACCGGTACTAAAGGCCGTGCGCTGCCACCCGCGATGCGCTTTTTTTAGTCCCACCTCGCCGAGCGAAGGGCAGCCGCACTGATTTATAAATCCAGTCGCGTCTACCCTTTCGAACTCCTCTATATAGCAGGCTTCTGGGCCTAACTCCGGCGCGCTGCCCTGTGAGCCTGTTGGCCCTTCTGGGTCTGAATTTGCACACCCTAGGTCTGGCAGGCCCACCGGGCAGCGCTCTAAATTTTTTTTATATTTTTTTCTTTTCTGCATTATTTATTTTCTTGTATTTATTTTTGAGTAATTTTTTATATACTTTTTTCTTTTCTACTTTATTTGTTTTCTTCTATTTATTTATGAGTAGTTTTTTTGTTGTACTTAGTTTCTTTGTGAATATTTTTGCTTTATATAATTTTTTTCTTTTCTGCATTATTTATTTTCTTCTATTTATTTTTGAGTAATTTTTTATATAGTTTTTTCTTTTCTGCTTTATTTGTTTCTTCTATTTATTTCTGAGTAGTTTTTTTTGCTGTATTTAGTTTCTTTGTGAGTATTTTTGCTTTATATAATTTTTTCTTTTCTGCATTATTTAATTTCTTCTATTTATTTTTGAGTAATTTTTTATATAGTTTTTATCTTTTTAGCCCTGCCACAACCTCTTTAGTACCAGTTCGTGCTAGGGGAGCAAATGATGTCAGAAAGGGTTGAAAATTGATGACGTGGCTTAGAATGGTGCGTACTGAACGCAAAAAAGTCTGGAGTTGTCATAAGTTTAAAAAATGAAGTGCCGGTGTAACAGATGAGTTTTCGACCGAAACTGGCCCTGATACTTCGAAAGAGATTGTCCAGTTTGTACACGAAGTGCATCCAGTTTTTGCCGTAACACACGAAGTCCGGAGTTCTAATAAATTATTAAAAATAAAAAAGGCGCAATGCTCGTTAATTAGCTTCAAGCCTTTCGGAATAGTGTAGACTACACTGCATATAGCTCCGTGCAATCTATTCTATTCCGAAAGGCTTGAAGCTAAGCAACCTGCAGGTGAGCATTGCGCCTCTTCTTCATTGTCTGTGCACTCATGGATTATAAACCGCTCCTACTGCCTCTTTCCTCATGAGGTGGGACTAAAAATCATCTTAATAAGAAACTCTAGTACCGGTTCATGCCATGAACCGGTACTAAAGGTGTTTGTGGGGCCCACAACCTGACACAACCTCATTAGTACCGGTTCATGCCACGAACCGGTACTAATTGTTGCCCACGAACAAGTACTAATGATGTCTGCCCGCCTAGCCGTTGGAACCAGCACTAATGGCCACATTAGTGCCGGCTCAAATTCAAACCAGCACTAATGTGCTTCACATTTAACCCGTTTTCTACTAGTGATTGTCTGTTTTGTACACGAAGTGCATCCAGTTTTTGCCGTAAGCCTCTCTACTTTCTTCCACATGTTATGTGGGTGAAATGATGATACCATGCCAACTTGGAACCTTTTCAGAGTTCATTTCAAATGCTTTTCAATTTCATGGTCTTATAGCTCAAAATAATTAGTAAATGCATGAAAAATAACAAACGAAGTCAAAAAGGGTTGTAAATTGATGATGTGGCTTTGAATGGTGCATTTTGAACACAAAAAAACAAAGGGGTTCAAATAAGTTCAAAAGAAATGAAATCCCTTTGTAACAGACGAGTTTCCGTATGAAACCCTGATACTTCGAAGGAGATTGTCTGTTTTGTACACGAAGTGAATCCAGTTTTTGCCGTAAGCCTCCCTACTTTCTTGCACATGCTATGTGGGTGAAATGATGATACCATGCCAACTTGGAACCTTTTCAGAGTTCATTTCAAATGCTTTTCAATATCATGGTCTTATAGCTCAAAATAATCAGTAAATGCGTGAAAAATAACAAATGAAGTCAGAAAGGGTTGCAGAATGATGATGTGGCTTTGAATGATGCCTTTTGAACACATAAAAACAAAGGGGTTCAAATAAGTTCAAAAGAAATGAAATCCATGTGTAACAGACGAGTTTCCGTATGAAACCCTGATACTTCGAAGGAGATTGTCTGTTTTGTACACGAAGTGCATCCAGTTTTTGCCATAAGCCTCTCTACTTTCTTGCACATGCTATGTGGGGTGAAGTGATGATACCATGCCAACTTGGAACCTTTTCAGAGTTTATTTCAAATGCTTTTCAATTTCATGGTCTTATAGCTCAAAATAATCAGTAAATGCATGAAAAATAACAAATAAAGTCAGAAAGGGTTGTAAATTGATGATGTGGCTTTGAATGGTGCATTTTGAACACAGAAAAACAAGAGGGTTCAAATAAGTTCAAAAGAAATGAAATCCCTTTGTAACAGACGAGTTTCCGTATGTAACCCTGATACTTCAAAGGAGATTGTCTGTTTTGTACACGAAGTGTATCCAGTTTTTGCCGTAAGCCTCTCTACCGCCAGAGGAGGATCCGGAGAAGCTAGTTAAAGAGCAATTGATCAAGTCTCATACTCTTAAGAAGATGGCAGAACTATTCAGGAGGTGGAAGAATGAGCTGAAAATGTTTGTCGACAAAGAAAAGACACCAGAATTCATCGGAAAGTATGAGAAGATCAGAGATCAATGTCCCGCATTTGTGGCCCACAAGACATCGGAAAAGAGTAAGAAGATGTCAGTGACAAACAAGATTAATGCTGCGAAGAAGAAGCAGCACCATCGCACGGGGTCAGGTGGTTACCTCAAAGCCCGACCTTTGTGGGACAAGGCTGAGATGACCTGATTGCTAAAGGGGTCAAACCAGAGACATTGAGATGGCCAGACCATTGCCGGACTTGGTTCTTCGGGGTTAGCGGAATCTTGGACCCTGTATCAGGGAAGTGCGTTTGGACGGAACAGCAACTGCGAATACCCATCAGGAAGCTTCGGCACTATATCGCCGCAACAGAGCAAGGGACGTTCGTTCCAGACAGAGAGAAGGACGAGCTCACAATGGCCCTTGGTAATCTTGAGCACCCTAGACGGACACGAGGCATGCCAGGCTCCCTTTCGTGGAAGGCTGGGTTTTCGGATGTAGGGGGTTACAAAACCCAGGAGAGGAGGAAGAAAGTGGAGCATAGCCAACTGCAGGCGCTGCACAAAAGGGTACAAGGGTTAGAGGAACGAGAAGCAGATCGAAGCAAACGACCTGCGGAAGCTTCCCCTGAAGCTACCCGCCATCTCAGTGGAGAAGCAACATGGCTTCCACCGAGCAGACTCAGCAGCTGGAGCCTGTATTCACGGGCTACCCCGTGGATGCTATCACAGAGTCTCAACATTGGCACATTATGACGCAATGGATGAGATTGAAAGTCAAGGCGACTGTTGGCTCTGTTATACCTAATGAACCTGGCTCAACCTACCATGGCCAGCCGATTCCAGAAGGATATGCTAGGGTGATGGTGGATCAAATAACGGACGGATTTGAGGACCTTGAGCTTGACCACCCTACGGGTGAAGGAGAGATTCGGCTGGGTTCTTCTCTGAAGACTCCATGCCTATGGCAGAAGGAGCTCATCAACCTTCCGAACTAGACACCTCCTCCTCCTCCTCCTCATCCGGCGAGTCAGGGCACTCCGCCTCCTCCTCCGCCTCCTTCTCCGCCTCCTCCGGCGAGTGATCAGGGCACTCAGCCTCCTTCTCCGACGCATGGCGGCACTCTGCCTCCTTCTCCGCCTGAGCCGGCGTGCCCGAGCAGCCAGCTGCCTCCTCCTTCTCGGCCTCGCCAGCAAGGGCAGAAGAGACCCGCTGCCGCCCAGGCTGCTCCGGCGCATCATAGTCCTTCTCCTCCGCCTCGTAAGCAAGCACGAAAGAAGACAGCCGCAGCCACTTCGTCTGCTCCGGCGTCTAGCAGTACAGCCAGAGGCGGGAGGCAATACAGATACGGTCCATCTCTCAAGCCTCTAGAGAATTTACCGTACGAGAGGACCGAGGAGGAAAATGCGAAGATCGTGCAGACCGAAGTGATGGACTTCTTTGATGGGTTGAAAGCAAAGAGACATCCACCTCCGGAGGAGAAGGTAGATCCGGCGAAAGCAAAGCGCACTATCGATGTCCCGAGGAAACCACCAAAGTCTCCGCCGAAAACCAACTATGAGCGCATTACTGAAAAGGCATATCTCCAAGCGGAGCAGTCGGGAAGTACTGTCAGTGATCAAAGGTTAAAAGAACGAGCAGCTAGGAAAAAAATGGCCCAGCTCGGTGAACAAGCAAAGCAATCGTGCCCCCCGCTCAATGTGTCTAGCGACATCGTCGCTAATGCTCCGGGGACGGTGCCCGGTTATAGCAATATTAGAGATTACCTACCTGATGATGTACATTTTGATTTCTTGGAGGTGGACGAACACAGATACGAGTACAGGAAGCCTCTCGTCAAAAATGAAAAATCTCTAACAATGATGATGCAAAGATTTCATAATTGGTACATGAAAACCTGCAGAGAGTCTGGGGGATGAATACTTTGTATTTGAGAATTAAAGAGGAGCACGACCTTGTTGAAACTGATCTATTGCATGTTCCATTTGAGGAGTTCTTCGAGTTCTTCAATCAAAAGGCCCTCGATAAATTAACTGTCTTTTGCTACTATCTGTAAGTACTATTTCTGTCATTAAGTATCTATATATAGCTCGGCTCTTTCATTGCATGTATTTATAATTAATTATTCTAAAAAACAAGAAATGTATGATACTGGGTTCACTAACACAAATATCATAGATGAATTTCAGGTTAAAAAGAACGCCGAAGAGGCCGAGGCCAACTTGCTACAATCATGGATCAAAAATCAAAACAAAGATTTAATACTCTTTCCATACAACTTCGAGTGAGTGTTACTGTCGTGTGCATATTCGGTTTCCCTTATTACTCGAGCGAGGTTATAGTAATGTAATTGATGAGTTATGCATGCGCGCGCAGCTTCAACTATGTTCGTCTGGAGATTAAGCTTGAGCGGGAACTAGTAACCGTCTTAGACTCGAGACGAAAAGATCCCGAAACCTATGCGGACATGACTAAATTGCTCAACAAGTAAGTTTAATCGATCATTATCGCACCATATCGGCAACTTTTTGTTCATTTCCTGATATCTCAAGTAATAATAATTATTTTCTTTGTCTTGCAGGGTTTCGAAATAGTTCACTGCAGAAGCTCCGGGACTGCCGAAGGAGCTGCGATATACATACCAGAAAGTAATTAAGTACTACTAGCTAGCTAGTTGCGCGCATCTCCCATTGATTCTATAGCTATACTTTTATCAATGCCATTTATAATGCTTCATTATCAGTTTGATTGACCTCTATTTCTCGTAAAGTTCTTGTGGCAGGAACAAGGGAATGATTTCTATGGATACTACGTGTGCGAGTTCATCTACAACGCGACTTTGGAAAATAAGGAGGGCTACTATAAAAGACAATATGAAGTGCGTAAGCAATAATATTCACAATTTCATTTTATTACACCATCATTTCTGTTGAGTTTCATTCATATATGTATTAACCCCCTTCTTCAAATTAGCCGTGGTAGATGTGGAATGAACTCCTACCACAAGATCGCATGGAAGCAATTCAAGAGGAATTGGCGAGATTCTTTCTTCACCACGTCATCAATAAAGCCGGAGAATACCATGTGGAAGTTGATTTCAAATGCTAGGGGATTGTAAAAGATCTTACATATTGTATATGTATGTAGCTAGTAGCGTCGGATAGATAATACGAAAACTTGTTGTTCGATCAATCTCTCGGATAAGGAGAGGTCGATCGATCACTTCTCTCAGTATGCATGATGAACTTCTGTATTTAATGGTTTCCTTCATTTTCTTACTAGCTAGCGTGTCGAGGGCCTCTCTACGTACAGTACGTAGCGTCGACCAAGTACGGACATAAGAGAGGACACTTCTCTCTATTAATTAGCTAGCTAACACCATATATGGAACACCTAAATTAACCCCCCAAAACCCCCACCCCCCCCCCTTTCAAAAAAAACCCCAGCCCCTGAAATGCTGATGCGTGGATGCCTTTTGGTCCCGGTTGGTGCCACCAACCGGGACCAAAGGCCCTCCTGTCTGGGCTCGGCGCACCGGCCACCTGCAGGCCCATCTGTCCCGGTTCGTGTTAGAACCGGGACTAAAGGTCTAGGGCATTAGTAACGACCCTTTAGTCCCGGTTCAAGAACCAGGACAAAAGGCCCTAACCAACCGGGACTAGTGAGGGTTTTTCTACTAGTGTCACAATAGCTTGCTTAGCATTTTGAGCTCATCATCTCCTTTCCTCTTCTTCTTTTCTTCTGCGTCTTTCTTGCATCCATCCGGTCGTTTTGGCTTCGTGTATGAAACCGAGTTTGGTGTAGGGCTTCTCTTGCCGTCATCACTTGATGCCTCCGTCATCATCATCATCCAAATCAATAGTTTGCTTGCTTTTGTTTCTCACGTCAACATCATCGATATCATCACGCTTCTACGATATCTCATCACCCTTCAATTCTTCATAGAAATGAGGCAAGGTAAAATGGTCTCCCTTTCTTGATCTTTCCTTTCTTGCTCTTCTTCTCCTCTCCTTTGAACAAGTCTTGTGCAATGTTGAACTACATAAAAACAAAACAAGTTAGCACTACAAACACCAAGAACAAGAATGACGAACATGGATGAAATGGCACTTACTCTATCTATATCATTAGTGCCACTTGGGTTCAACTTGTCAACCGCCTTTTGTGGGGCCGCCCACTTTTGACAATCTCGGTTGATTGTTGACCATCGGAAGCGAAGAGATTGTGCCTTGCGGTCAATTCCACTCCTGTTGTGTTGATCAAAGCGCTCCTTCATCCGGTTCCAATATGCGTCTCTATTTTTATCACCTCCAACGGATGGATCCCTCGACACTTGCAACCAGGTTCTGCATAGCAAGACGTCTTCACCATTGGTGTAGTTGACTCCTGTTCCTGTTGGTGCGTCGACGGTGCCCTCACCATCCCCGTCCACCTCAAACTCATGGTCATCGAAATGCATGTCGTTGGTTTGAGACCAATGAGAATTGTTGGAACAAACACCCATAGTTGACCTATATGCCTCATCATTGAAACTACATAGTATATACACCGAAGCAATTAAGCTATCTATATGTATGCATTCAAAAAACAGCAACAACAAAAAGTTGGCGAAATTTTGTACCGTTGGGGCATTTCATCGCACACCTTGTGTGCGTCGGCCGCTGGATCAACAAGAGAGCTCGCCGACGCTTCAGTTGCCACCGCGTCCATCGCACGCCCTGTAAGCTTCTTCCTCGACGGATAAGTGGAGCCAGAGCCGTCCGCCGCCTTGTTCTTCTTCGCGGATACCTTGCCCTTCTTCGGCCATGCCGCATTTGGGAGCTTCGAGAGGGGGGCACATGGCTTCATGGCGGGCGCCGGCGCGACGCCACCCGCCACCGAGGTCATCCGTGGCGGCATGAAAAGGCCGTGTGCGATACCAGTGCTTGGAGGAGCACCGACGGAGGCGAAGCGAAAGCTCCCCACGCTAGGGTTTGTGGCGGTGGCGGCGGAGGGGTCGCGGGTCTAGGAAGGGGTGAGGGGGGTGCCGGCGCGGGCGTCCATTGGTTCAATTTGCCGGCGGCGGCGCGGGCGGGGCGAAGGTGGCGTGGAGGAGAGAGTGCGGCGCGAGCGCTCTAGAGTGCGGCGCGGGGAAGCGGGCGCACCAAATAAACAACGCGATGGCGATTCGGACCACACGCTAAACTCTATATGCCGCGCACGCTTATTATGCATCCGTTGGAGCCCGGATAACAATTGCGCGTGCTAAACAACATAAATTTACGGCGCAATGCTTATTTAGCGCGGCTGTTAGAGATGCTCTAATAAAGATGAATGCATATGCATACCGGCCCATGCAAAAGGTAGAGGCTTGGTCATCCGAACGTAACTCACACATGGCCAGGGTCCTTGTGGTGAAACCAGACCACCCAGATTCAAGTCTCATACTTAAATTGGTATTCATATTTTTCTGAATTTATTTCGGGTTTTGCGTCGACTACAAGATGCATGGGGTGGCTTCGTTAATATCGAGATAATGTGTCTGCTCGAAGGCGTTCATAAGGATAAAGTGTGCGCGCATGCATATGAGTGGGTGTATGTGGTGATTCAACTATTCTAAAATATGTAAATCAGTTTAAATAATTAAAAATGATTTCAACTATAATGAAGATATCTAAAGTATAGAATGATTATTTAAAAGAGTATTTCAAGTAATGTTTTGGTGACTATGCCGAAAATAATATTTTGGTGACTAGTAAAAAATAATAGTTCAAACTGCTATTTGCCCCCAAAACACAGAAGTTTGATTTCTACATTTCATTACGTAAAAAATATGTGTAAAATTATTTCTGCCTTATTTAGCTAATCTAGAAATGTTTCATATATTTTAAAAAGTTGTAGTAGCTTTTTTAGAAATATTTATAACACACATTTACAAATTCATGACACACATATTTTTGAAAAAGAAACATCAATATTTAAATAGTTTCATAAAAGTTGTTTAATTTTAATAATATTTTAATCTGTAGAATACATAATTCAAATACTTCACGTTTTGAACATATTGCTATCACTTTTTTGAAATACTAAATATTTGACTCTGAAATATGTGTGCATTATTAAATAGGTGATCGGCACCAAGTTTATAGAGGCATTATTATTATTATATATTATATTTTATTTTCATTAATTTTATTGCAATAAATTTTCACGGCATAGCACAAGGCATTATCTAGTATAAACAAATAAGTGATCGGCACTAACTACTCTTAACATGCAAACATGTTACCTTAACAGACAACCATACATAAGAAAAGTCCCACTTAAATAAGTATCCATGCATAGGAAATATTTTCCAGTCTAGTATTTATGCTAATGTTCAACAAGTATTTTATAAATATACAACTATTAAATATAATAAATTGTATGTATGGCCAGATTCAGTTCCGATGTTTTTGTTCCATACCATCATATCTCGCTGAAATATGTTGTAACCAATTTCTGTTGCAACACTTGGAGAATCAATCATCCAATATATATTTATTGACTGGATATTACTGCCTCTATCCATATATATAGAGCCTAATACATTTTTCGAGACTAAGTTTGACCACATGTTAAAGAAATAATGTATGACATGCAAGTTACACAAGGCATACTGTCAAATTCGTATGTGAAAGGAGTTTTCCAAAATATAATTTTCACATTACAAGTCTCGTATACTATTAATCTTATAAAAAGTCAAAGGCAGTTTCAAAAAACGCATTAGGGCCTATATGTATGGATGGAGGGAGTACGGAACTTCAACCATCCGTTCCAGCTGTAATTCCTTTAGTTACTCATGCTAGCTCACTCTTTTGTACCCACCTGAGGTGTCACTCTCCGAAGATAACTATTCGCATGTACTCACTCCTCGCAAATTAGTTGTTTTAAATTTGTCTAAACTGGTACATCCACATCTAGACGCATTTTAGTGTTAGATTAGATACATCTATATCTAAATAAATAATAGGACAATTGTTTTGGGACGGAGGTAATATTACCCATCCGTATAAAAACCAACCGACTCAAAACGGATTGACGAGGAGAAGTAACTAGGCGACAATGCTCTTAGATCGAGGGAGCATGCACACATGCATGTAGATCAACAACGCGGAACGCTCGGGTACACCAGCTAACTAATAAGCCTATGCAAGCATCTAACAAGCATGTGTAGACTGTACGGATTGGTAGGTGCGTGCATGAAAGGGATGGTAGTAGCTGCCATCACCCGGTGACAACCACCAACCATTTTTCTTCTTTTTTTTCCGAAGAAACAACATGTACGCTAAGATCATCTACAATCGGACCCCTCATATCCATCTCAAGCGCCCGGGCAGGCCGTCCGGTCAGTGACTGGTCACAAAATGCGACTAACCAGACCCCAGATATTCGTCTCAAACGCTCAGACTGACCGGCACCCCTCATATCCATCTCAAATATGAGGACGATATGAAGGCTTGCGAACGCGCCCGGTCACGTCCGGTCAGTCTGCCATGTATGACCCGACCCCGCCCCGGACCATCTTTTCTCTTTCTTTATTCATTCTTTTCTTTCTCTATTTTCTTGTTCACGAATCACGTGCAAGTGACTGGACATATGAAAAAAAAATATGAGAAGTGTGGTTGCGCGGACGAAAAAGTGGGGGCTCAAAATGGACACGCGCGATAACTGACCGTCTGCGTCCGCGTGTGTTTGAGGGGTCTAATTAGAGGTACGTGGCTGAAAATACTCTGACAAAAACAATATTGACAAAAAAACATTTTGTAGCATCACCTAAATTTTAGCACGACACACGAAATTTCCCATAAATATCACATACAGATATCACCCATGCTCTTCAGCACATATATACCAAGTAGCGAAATAAAATGCCAGCAACGCTCATTTTCAATTATTGCCTTAATTATTATTCTCGAAAGCAACAATGACCGTTATTTGCACAAGTTAATTATCGGTTTTTTATTTTGAGGGAGAAAATCTACTGTTGATCTTAAAAATAATTTTTTTTGGCAAAAAAGGACTCAGATATTAAAAAGATTATAGAATTGTTGGGTAAAGACCACCGTATGGGACCGAGAAAATAATCTGGCTTCTTAGGGCCGAATCGGCTCGCCCTCAATGGCAAAAGGCCCCGCGCAAAAAATAAGGTACACAAAAGAGCGACACATAACTGACGGCAAAAACAATGCATCCAAATGTGCAACATATGATAAGGCTAGCGAAGTCAACCTAGGCTAGCTGGGCTAGCTCAGTTATAGCCCATCTGGGCAATGCAACCAAACACACCCTAAAATGTTGAATATGTCAATTTCAAAATAAAATAGTGATCAACCTCTGAAATCTCAAGGGATGTAAAAATTGGACTCCTTCTGAAGTACTTTTACTGCTACAACAACAAATTATGGCCAATTGGAGAAGCATGTACATTGAAGTACGAAATAGTGGAGAAAAAGGCAGGAAAGAGAGGGGGATTATTATATAAAACATTGGATTGTTCGATCTGAAAAAAAATAATTAAAAATGAGGTCCATAATAAAATTACACATCTCCACAAAAAGACTTCAAATTTAATTGAATGTTCAAACAAATGGTTAAGTCTGAGCCTCAAACAGCCTTTCTTCAAAAGTTACATTGCAATTGATTTTTATGCTAATGACTCCACCAAAACTTATACCACATCCGAAGAAAAAATCATGTTTAAACAAGTTCATCGAGTGTCGTGAAAAAAAATCGGCAAAGGCGAACAATACTAGTGGCCTAAAACTTGGCCGAGTGTCGGCCCAAAAATATTTGTCATAGGTGGGCACACCAACACCTCGCGATCAAGCGCGGCGAGCTGGCACACATGTGCTCCTGTTTGTAAATTGTTGTAAACTTTGTCGATATGTCTATGCCAATTGTCGTGACTTTCCAGATTAATTTCCCTAGTGCTCGGTTTATTATGTCCTCTTGACTGAGATCTAATAAAAAACACTCGACAAAGTTTCCTGCACTCGCCTAACTGGTCGACTCCGATAGTTAAAATTATGAGAAGTAGTAGCCACATGTTACTTGCTCTTAACTATAGGAAGATGTTAAATCAGGCAAAGAGATCGCAGTTCCATCTTAAACATTTTACATAGTTTGATCTTAAGGTTGTATGGAACATGTGGTTAGCTTTGTTATGAGCATTGTGATGTCCTAGGTTGGACATGTAAGAAAAATTACTCCTTAAGATTTTCATTCTAAGGTGCAACAAAAAGAAATTCATCTCCATATTAGTGTGGTGGATATAGAAACTCATCCACTGCAAATCTTTTCAATACTCTAATGCTAATGCTTCCAAAAAACAGCATGCACAATTTTCTTGAAAAAACAACAACAATATGCACGGTCTGTTTGTTTTGACTAAGAAGCAGACATTTGAACTTAGTTGATCAATCGAATGATGTATGATTAACTTTCTCTTTGTGGTTTTTATTTGCCAACATTTTCCATGCATGCTGTTTTAGTATCATTTAAGTACAATTAACCTTTCATATATGTTTTTGGATCCAGCTATACTACATTTAGGTGTTTCTAAGATACATGTCCAAATCGGTAAACTGCAGTTAGTTTTTAAGTACATCCTTTCCTTACTTGCTTTAATTTTATTTCAGGGCTGGGTGAACTTAAAGAACAAAGTACAGATGGAGTTATCTGTCAGTTATTAAGTCAGACCCGAAGGATGGCGATTCATTAAAGAAAGAAGAAGAAAGTTTCCTGGTTAATATACAGAAAAACCGGGCAAAAACCGTCACAGCAGCCCACACAGTGCCAGTCGACCCGGCCACCCATACGAAGCTACAAAACGTCCCAAAGAAGAAACAGATAGCTGAGGTCATCCCCAAGTGTCCTCTTAACAAAAATGCTACACACACGGAATAAATCAACAGGCCTTTACGGATTAGCTGATCTGTCCTTTTCTAATTGGGCTAATTAACCTTCCCTCCTAATTAACCAGCCGCCCCCTGATTCTAACTGGTGGGGGTGGGTGCCAAGCCCCATAAAACCCCGTATTAGTCCGTTGATTTAGCAAAGCCGGTCCTCTTAATCACTCATCCACAAGATAGCGCCCACTCCACCATCGACTTCTACCAACGAAGCCCTTGGCCCCACAAACGGTGAAGCCCAAGTTAACCCATGCCAAACAGTTGGCCCGGTGCAAGCACCGAGTTTTAGCACAGGTAAACTATTCATATCAGTATTTGATGCATTATTACTGGCTATTTCGGGTTCATTCTCAAAGACTGACATTTCAATAATTTTGTTCTTGCAGACAGTTGAATTTCATGAATATCTAGGTGGTATAACTCACGGATATAGTTATTCGCAACTAACTGAAAATTTCACGATACCACGTGTGCCACAATGTCTTAATTTGTGTATATTGGGTAATGTATGCTTTCCTTTTGCTACACACTTTTCTTAAAATTGACATACATCCTTAGATGGTGAATCAGTTCATAGTTTTCCAAGTATGTTTTCAAACGGTTTGAACCTTTTATATCATGTTTTTCTTAGCTTTGAAAAAACAACTACCAAAAGCCGTTGACGGCCTTACTGCACACAGGCGTCAAGGCAACCTCAGGGGAGGGCTATTCCTGAATGATGGCGCTTGCCTTAGGCGCCTCCTAAATGGTCCGTCCTAGTGCGAGAGGAGTGGTGGCTATCCAGTGCATGTTTTTTATTCATCATTTGGTTTTACTTAAATTTCTAAAATGGCAAACTACTTTCCTTATAATTGAAAAATCATTCATCACGCATTCAAAATGTGTTTATACAATGTAAAACAATGTTTGCATAATTCATAAAAAAATGTAGATAGCATTAGGAAATATGTACGTGCCATTTTTGAAAAATATTTGTATATTAAAATGAATGTGTTATTCAAGTTTGTACCATTCAAAAAATATACGTAGCATATAAGACAGTGTTCATTCTTTTTTTAAAATTAAATAAACTTTTAAAAAATATTTATACAATTATCAAAATGTTCATGTAATTCAAAAA
Source organism: Triticum aestivum (assembly GCF_018294505.1). NCBI lineage: Eukaryota > Viridiplantae > Streptophyta > Magnoliopsida > Poales > Poaceae > Triticum > Triticum aestivum. The sequence continues at coordinate 10,997,100 of NC_057795.1, read as the reverse complement.
AAGTATAGGATCTTTTAAAAAATGTTTACGCATTTAGAAAATATTCTTGAAATTTTCATAAACATTTTATAGAATGTAAAACAATTCATGTAGTTTAGTAGTTTGTTGTGCCATGAAAATGTAATTCATGGTATTAAAAATATATTTAAGATGTCTTTTTTTTTCGAAACTTGTATTAGAAAAAAATGTACATCATGTATTTTTAGCAATATTCAACGTGCATATACTATGTTGGAGATTAATAAGAAAAGTGTGCAATATTTATTGAACAAAGTAGACATGTGTTGATAAAAATAAAAACAGCAAATAAAACATGTTACAACCGAAGAGAGGAACAAAGAAATCAAAGTAAAAAAGAAACACAAAGCCGAAGAAAATCTGATGAAAATGATGAAAATCTATAAGAACAAACACATAGAAAACAATCAAACAATAATCACAAAAGAGGCAACTACAGTATTAGGCCGACACACTAGCCACGCGCCATAGGTGAGCCTACCATAACACTAGCAGTAGGCGAGGAATATACCTAGCGCAATTTTAGCCCACCGTAAAACATGATGCATATTTTTTAGAGAGAGGCCATGGCGACTAACTTTATTATTTCAAAGGACAATTACAATGTTTGCCCCTCTTAGATTATTTAACCAAGCTCTTATAGTTAAGCAGGCTTGGTGATTGGTGGTTAACCCTGAGTCCTTGTGTGCAAAGGTGATGAAGGCGAAATATTATCCCGAGGGGCATATCCTCGACACTATTTTTCCACAATTGGCTTCGCTCCCTTGGCAAGGTATTCCGCATGGATTGGACCTTAAATCTCGTGTTATTTGGAGAGTATCTGATGGGTCTAATATTAATATTTGGAGAGGCAATTGGCTACCAAGAATCTCTGGTCTTAAAGTTATTGCAAAGAAGAACATGCCCAGGATCAAATGGGTGTGTGACTTGATCTTGAGGGAACCAGTGAGATGGGATGAGAATTTGGTTAGGCTCCTATTTTATCCACATGATGCAGAGGAGATATTCAGTTTACGTCTTCAGTTGTCAGGAGAAGGTAATTTTATAGCTTGGCATGCACCTTGAGAAGAATGATTTATTCTCGGTTAAAAGCACTTACATGCTTGCACTTAATCTAAAGGACCGTAAAGAAGATGAAGGGCAATATAGTGGCATTGTGTTGGTGGGAGGAAGATTTGGGATATTATTTGGAAGACCAATGTTCCTCAAAAGATCTGGATTTTTGTGTGGCCTGTCTCTACGAATACACTAGTAGAAAGCAGGGCATACGTTCGGGGGAGATAAGCCCATTAGTCCCGGTTCGGTCACGAACCGGGACCCATGGGCCCATTGGTGCCGGTTCGTGAGGCCAGGGGGCCTGCCGGGCCTCGCAGGGGCATTGGTCCCGGTTCGTCTCACATCTTTGGTCCAGGTTGGTGGGACGAACCGGGACCAATGGGCCTCGCTCCTGGCCCACCACCATTGGCCCCGGTTGGTACCATGAACCAGGTCCGAAGGTTTGTCTTTAGAACCGGTTCAGGGCACGAACCGGGACCAATGAACCGGCCTGGGGAGAGGGCTTTTTTGTGTAAAACATTGAAAACAAAAAGAATTTATATAAAGCAAATAAAAAAGCAAAAAAGAAAAGAAAATAAATAAGTAGAAACACATTAAACTTTAATAAAGTAAAATAAACAAGCTTTAATAAAATTAATAAAAATAGCAACAGTAAGTAGAAATGAAATAAAATAAAAAAACAAGAAAGAAAGAATTTTCATAAAATAAAAAAAGGGAATAAATAAGTAGAAACAAAATAAACTTTAATAAATAAGTAAAAACAAAGAATTTTCAAAACATTAAAAGCAAAAAGAATTTTCATAAAGATTTTTTTTGTTAGAAACTTTAATAGCAAAAGGAATTATCATAAAGATTTTTTTGTCAGAAACTAAAATAAGAAAATCTGTGTTTGAATGATAAAACACAGTAATATGAAATAGCAGGAAAAAGAATCACTCAAAATCTATTTTTATAGTAAAGTTATTCAAAAACTAGTGATTCACACAAATTTCAAAAAATTCAAATTCAATCTATTTAAATTGGAAAACAAATGGCATTAACAGAAAGTTTATAGTTTTTATTACCTAAAAGTAAAAAGAATTAAAAAATAAAGAAAAAAACAAAACAAATTAAATAATCCAAAAAACAAAACAAAAAATGGAATAAAATGCCACCTACTGGGCCACCACGGCCTGAATACGACTAGAAACCCAACCAGCCAGGTGGGCCAGGATTCAGGCCCGCAGAAGGCCCAGTAGGCCCACAGGCATGTGCAGAGAGGTTAGGCCCGTAAGCCTGCTTTAGAGAAGAGCTCAACAGCTCGGGGGCACAACACCTTATAAACAGGTGCGGCTCTCTCTCGGCTAGCGAGGTGGGACTAAACTCCCACCATCACACCGTTGTGCAAGGCCTACTGGTTCCGCCTGGTGGCACGAACCGGGACCAATGCCCCCCCCCTTTGGTCTCGGTTCCTGGCACCAACGGGACTAATGCCCCCCCTTTAGTCCCGGTTGGTGCCGCCAATCGGGACCAAAGGCCTCTGCTTCCTTCCCTTTGGGCTGCTGAAAAGAGACCTTTGGTCCCGGTTCGTGGCACTAACCGGGACTAAAGGGGGGCATTAGTCCCGGTTGGTGCCACCAAGCGGGACTAAAGGCTTTGCTATATAAGATGACACTTAGGAAAATTTCACTTCTCATCTCGCAGTTGCCCCCGACGACGCCGACGACATCGACGCCGCCAGGCTGCCCGACGCCATCGCCGTCGCCGCCCCGCGCCGTTAGGCTACCCCAACACTGTCCGCCACCTCCGCTGTCACCGTCGCCCTCCCTAGTCGCCGCCGTCGCCTCGGGGAAGCACCACGCCGGCGTCCATGCCCCCTTCGTCCTCGACCTCGCCGTCCCCAACCTCGCCATCCCCGACCTCGCCGTCGACCACGCTGTGAGCCCCTGCCACCTCCCATTTCCTTCTCATCGCCGTCCCCGCATGCCACCCATAAGCGCCGCTGCCAACCATTGTCGCTGTCCCCGATCTCGCCGTCGCCGACCACCGGCGGCCTGTTATTTTTTTTGTTACAATGTATGTATGTATGTTCTATGTATATGCTGTATAATGCTCTTTTTGCATTTTTTTTGGTTAATATTGTGGAATATGAACATTTTGAATGTGTATGTATGTTCATATGCAAAGAAAAAGGTCTATTTTCTTGGTGATATGTATGTTCATATGCTCATTTAAGAAAATTATCATATATGTTACATTTAAGAAAAAGCTAAAGGTATGTATGTTCATATGCAAAGAATATGCAAAGAAAGTTTTTTTTGCTAAAATGTGATGAGATGAGATGTATGTGAGATGTTTTGTGGAGACGAGATATACCCCCTCCCCTGAAACTTCGACATGAGGGGGGGGTTGATATACCCCCTCCCCGATAACTTCGACATGAGGGGGGGTGGGGGTCGATATACCCCATCCTCGATAAATTCGACATGAGGGGGGGGGGGTTCATATGATGTTTTTTGTGCATACGATGTTTTTTCATATATGTATTAATTTTTTATTTAGGTTGTTAATTAGTAGATATCGATTTTAAGTTAGCGCATAGGTTAGGGTAGAGGGAAAAGTAAAATAAGGAAAAGGAAGAAAAGAGGAAGAAGAAGAAAAAGAAGGAGTGGAAAAAGGAAAATAAGAAGAGGAAGAAGGAGAAGAAGAGGAGAAATAAATAAGAAGAGAAAAAAAAGAGGAGAAGAAGAAAGGAATAGAAGAGAAGAAGAAAAAAATAGAGTAATTTCTAATTTTTTTCTTCTTCATCTCTATTCCTTTCTTCTTCTCCTCTTTTTTGTCTTCTTTTTTTCTTCGATCTTCTCCTCTATTCCTTTCTTCTTCTCCTCTTTTTTTCTTCTTCCTCTTCTTATTTTTTATCGGGTATGTCATTGTCGATATACCACCTCCCCAATAACTTCGACATGAGGGGGGGGGGTGATATACCCCCTCCCCAATAACTTCGACATGAGGAGGTGGGAGGGGGTCGAGGGGTCGAGGGTTCGAGGGTCGAGGGTTCTAGGATTCGAGGGTCGAGGGTTCGAGGGTCGAGGTTCGAGGGTTGTCGAGGGTTCGAGGGTCAACGGTCGTCGAGGGGTCGAGGGTTCGAGGGTTCTTGGTTTTCGAGGGTTCGAGGGTCGAGGGTCGTCGAGGGGCCGAGGGTTGTTGAGGGGCGTCGAAGCGCTTCCGAGGCCACCCGAAACCCTAGAGAAGCGTCAAGGCCACTAATTAATATAATGCCTTGTTGTGATTAGCTAGCTAGGTCTACATTAGCCACTAATATATCCATCTGTCATGTTTGTATAATAATTGCCATGTTGTAATATTTACATAAACTATGGAGCACGGCCGAGACGAGGAAGCAGAATAGGTGTTGGGGGACATAATCGCAAACGAAGGTGATGTCATGTCGTATCTCAATGAAAGTGATGGTCTGGAAGGAGAGGGTGAAGCAGGCTACGATTATCGAACAATGGAGGAGGAAGGACATGATTATGATGGCTCCGGTGACCGAATGCCGGTGCAAGAAGGAGACCTTGATGACGGCTCCGGTGACCGAACATAGTCCGGCTAGGTATATATATATTAATTAAGCCTGTGCTGACTAGCTAATTGATGAATTCATTGTTTTGGTATCTACACATATTAACTCTCGTCTTTCTTCTTTTTTCTAGCCCTCCGGATCGAGCACAACTTCGGTAAAGAAACGAGGCCCGAAGAAAAAGTTGCGCCCGGATGAAAGGTTCACGATCACAGCAATCACGCCCGACGGCCAACCGATTGAAACCCTCCGGACCAAGGAAGCATTTTCTGCTCAGTGCGGGGTTCTTGTTAGGGACATGATCCCGATTAGTATCGATCTATGGAATCAGCCTAAGCAGGAAGATCTTCAAGTTTTTTTTTCGAAGATGCATAGAAAGAGGATCTTTGGAATGCACTGAAGGTAAATTTCACCATACCGGAAGAGGAGGATCCGAAGAATCCAGTTATAGAACCATTGATCAAGTCTTGTGCTCTCAAGAAGATGGCAGATCTATGCAGGAAGTGGAACAATGATCTAAAAGCAAAGTTTGTTGATAAAAAGAAGACACTAGAATTCACCTGCCGGTATGAGAAGATCAGATATCAATGGGACGCATTTTTGGCCAACAAGACACTAGTGCAGAACCGGCGTTTAGTGCCGGTTGGTGACGGCCTTTAGTGTCGGTTCGCTAACCGGCACTAAAGAGTGGGGACTAAAGGTCCCCCCTTTAGTACCGGTTCGTCACGAACCGGCGCTAAAGGGCCACCACATGGCACGAGCCAGGCCCGGGTGCGTGTAGGACATTAGTAGCGGTTGGTAACGCCAACCGGTACTAAATGTTTGGGTGTTTTTTTTAAAAAAATTTGCTTTAATTTTGTGTTTTCAATTTGGCTTTATTTTCAATTTAATTCTTTTTTGTTTGCTGGTATTTCATGATACTACAAATTGTACACGTTATGCATATATATAAATAGATTTTCTCGTACGTAGAACCGCATATATATATATATATATATATATATATATATATATATATATATATATATATATATATATATATATAATATCATCGAATGTCTCACAGCCAACACCATTAACTATTCACACATACACATGTATATACATATACAATTTCTCCTACATGTTGCCTTGGTGCCTTTGGAGCATGCACGACGACAAGTGGTTCATGGGGGCGGTAGCGCGTAATAATATTCTCCTTTGGGATCTATGACCTGGTCGAGCAAAAATCCGGCTATTTCCTCTTGAAGTGCTAGTATGCAGTCCGCTGGTAGGAGCTTATCCCGCACCTCTCTAAACTGTTAAGGTGATCAATATGCATGTGTATTAGTTGTGTTACAAGATATCGATAATGGTGTGAATAGAGTTCTGACAACGTACCCAGTCCTGTCTTTGAGATCTGCTTCTTTCGGACGCCATCATGCGAATGTTCTCGCAAACGTAGAATGCACGCAGATTATTCCCCGGCGCCTGCTTCAGGGCCTTTACAAGAATGGAATTGAATCAGATAATGATTAATCAAGCGTGATAATTAATTAATGGTATTGAAACAAGAATTAAAGAGATGGCTAGCTAGCTAGTACTACTTAATTACTTACCCTTAGTCGATACCAAAACAAATTTTTTGGCCATTTGCCTAGAGTCACCTTAATGAACTTTGCCCAAGCCCTGCCGGCGGCAAATAAATTCAATAAAGGGGTTATTAAATAGTTCATATCAGGAAATGACGAACTAATAATAGGCCGAGATATAGTTAATAATGATTGAAATTACCTGTTGACTATCCCCTTCATGATGATGTAGTCTTTATCTTCTTTAAGTAGCGAGTCGAGTACTTCAACTGTTGCTTTGTCAACTTTAATGACTAACAAGATCCAGTGGAAACTGCATGCGCACACGTTTGCATGTCTTAATTAAGCGGGCATGTGCATAAAATTAATCAACTATATATCGTAAACCGTATACACTTAACTATTAACATCTAGCTAGCTAGTAAGCAAAAACAGAATTTGTATTAACTCACGTGAAGTTGTAAGGAAGTAGTATATCTTCATTGGTATTGAGGCACTTCAAGAACTCTAGCATGCTTTCCTCTACACTTGCTTGAGAATTTGCAAGATTCCATGTGTACTCATTAATGGTATTTGGGTCAATGAACCCAATGCCATAGCGTCCATATTTTTTCATTTCATACATCTTCATACTGCATATAATACCACAGAAAAGAATATATAGTGAGGATAATTACATGTAATGATTGATCAAAAATTACAGAAAGCGATCACTTACAAACAATAGCAACTGACGAGAGATTTGTCGAGTGCATCTTGATTGTATAACTGAAATAGTTCTGAATACTCAACACACAGAGCTTTCTCATGGTAGTAATGCTCCTTCTTGACATTCACCATGAGGGACTCTCGATTGGAAATGCTGGTAATGTTCATGTACCATTGATGCAATTCATACATTCTCGTTGGGAGGTTCTTGACCTTGTCTGGCTCGACCAAAGGTTGGCCCCGGACATATTTCCGTTTTATTTCCTCCTCTCTAAGAGGAGACATGGGCTCAATTTCGAGTAGTTGTCCAACAGAGATCTTGAGCATTTCAGCCTACATTATATGCTCCTCCGTTATTACCACATCGCCAAGCTGGGGAACTTTAACAGTTTGCCCAAAATAATATTGGGCGCGCAGCCTCCTCTCATGTGTTGTTGGCACAACAAGCGGGGGGATCGATTGCGCCACATGTTCTCCCAACTGGGGAACGGTTTTCCCGCATTTTTGGCCCACTGCATGTTGGCTCGAGCTCGATCTTGCTTCCTTCTTTAGCCGTTCTCGATGTAGTTTCCTGATTTGGCGTTCATAGTCCGAGTCAACAGGCTTGGGAGCTGGTTCTCTAGCCATACGAATGAAGTGGTCAATTATTTTCTCAGGCACTTTCTCCTTTGGTGGCGATGCTGGTTTTGGTGCAAAATGGGGGTCCACTTGGCCCTGCACTATGGCTGTGTTTTGCTCCTTAGTCAGGTCGTAAGGCCTCTGAGGAAGAGGAGCGAGGCTTGGACCATATTTATATCGCTTGTCTCCGCCTATACTTCCTAAACTACCTCGACTCGTACCGCTATGCACCATAGCTGTGGCGTGTCTCTTCTGTGATTGCTGAGACGGCGGAGACGGCTGACGTGGCTGAGGTGTGGCCTGGCACGGTGTAGGACTTGAATTCGGAGAAGTGGCATGACGCTGTGCCGGATTTGAAACCGGAGGAGTCAGCTCACGCGTTCGGGGAATTGGAGGAGGTGGCGGACTTCGAGGAGGAGTCGGCTCACGCGTTCATGGACTTGGAGGAGCGGGAGTCTGCTGACTCGGTGGCGGACTTCGAGGAGGAGTCGGCATACGACGCGGTGTCGGTGGACTTCGAAAGTTGATGCAATCCTTTCTCCATAGGATGATACGATGTATGGCCTCTCCCAGTGTGCGCTCGTCTTCACCTCCAGGAATGTCAAGCTGTAGCCCCGAATATGGGTCCACCACTTCATCAACCATGACACGAGCATAGCCCTCTTGAATCGGGATGCAATGGAAGGTTGCTTCGAGGGTAACTGGAAAAGCAACGCCGTCCGCCACCTTCATGGATATGTTCTTCATTTCGGAGTGTAGCTCACAGTTAGTGTTCTCTATGATGTCATCCACAGGGTATGTATTCAGCAGTGTGTCACCCGGGGTAGAACCAACGCTGCTTCTCGACATGGATGGGACGGTGCTATCCATTGCTGGACGATCATCCGCTTGCTACTACCGCTGGTGAGACCCCCTTTCCTGGCTAAGTGAGTCGATCTGCTGCTGCTGCTGCTGCTGGAATTTGAGTGCCAGGTCCGCGTGCCTTGCTTCTAGGCCTTGAACGCGTTCTGCGTCCTGCTTCCTCTGCTCCTCCTCCAGCTTCCTTTTCTTCTCCTCCTCCATCTTGCTTTTTGCATGGGTCCTGTAGTCCTCGTTCCATTCTGAAAAGCCCTCATACCAGGGAATAACCCCCTTGCCTCGTGTTCTTCCCGGGTGTTCAGGATTTCCTAGGGCGCGCGTAAGCTCGTCGTTCTCTCTGTTGGGCGTGAACACCCCCCTTCGAGCTTCTTCTATTGCGTCAATTATCTTTTGTTCGGCTCCTTTTAGATTTGCCTTCCGTGAAACTTCGCCTGTCTTCGGGTCCAACGCCCCCCCATGCGCATAGAACCAAGTTCTGCACCTGGGGGGGCCAGTTCCTAGTAACCGGAGTGACCCCTGCATCCTCCATCTCTTGCTCATAATTATCCCACTTAGGCAATCCCACCGCGTAGCCACCTGGACCCAGCCTATGGAACTGCGTCTTTTTTGCGGCATTTGTCTTGTTTTTCATCAACCGTTCCTTAGATAATTCTAAATCCTTGAAGGTCACAAAATCGTCCCAGTGTTTTCTTTGCTTCTCCAGTGTTCCCGTGAAATCTGGAGTCTTCCTTTCATTAGCGAGGTAGTTGGCCCAACAGTTTTCTTGTGGGTGTTGAATGCAATTGCCATCTTCTTAAGAGCAGCGGCCTTGACTTTCTCCACATCTGCTTCAGTGAAATGATCTGGTAGGGTGAAATTTTCCATCAGAGATTTCAAAAGGTCTTTTTGGCTCTGTCATCGACCCAAGTAACACCTGGACGTTTAGTCTTTGGCTCTTTCCATTCTTGAATGGAGATCGGGAGTTTGTCCTTCACAAGAACTCCGCACTGACGAGTCCACTTGTCCACAACGTTCTTAGGCGTGAGGGGTTCGCCACTAAGTTTGGTGGATTCGATGTGGTACTTTACACCATCCTTCAACAATTTGCCCGGGCCTCGCTTTGTCTTGCTGTCTGTAGAAGCAGATTTGCTCGATCCGAAGGGCTGAAAGAAGAAAGATCGATTCGCTAATATATCTTCAATAAAAAAACATGTGATGATCACCATGATGCATGCTTATATAAATATACCTCGCCGGTAGTCTTTGTTATTTGAAGATCAGCATTGTGTGTGTCATCACAAACATTGTCTGTGTCATCATAATCATAATCATAGTTCATGACTTCATCAGCTCGGTCGTCGAGATCGAATATCTTTTCATCACCCTCTTCGGTATTGTTCAGATACTGGGAGCCGTCATCTGCTTCATTCAGATCATCTAGCCTATGAGGGATGCATATGATGTCGAACAATTCCTCTTCTCTCTCTCTGCCGGTATTGTCCGCCATAGCTTTTACTTTACTAATACAGAAGAAATATAAAACAATTTAGTATTCAAATTACAATACATGGATGCAATCAATAAGGAAAAACTGAATCATATAGTACATAATATATATGCATCGTCTCGATTAATATATAATCTCGAATACATCATCGTCTCGAATAATATATATAATCTCGAATACATCGTCTCGAATATTATATATCGAATACATCACTGGCTAGGTACCTAATAAAGATCGAGTACTACAGAAGAATCTAGGGCGCCACTCACGGTTCCTGGGGCACGGGCGGTGGACACCCAAAGAGAAGGAACCATACCAGGATCATATCTCCGGCCATCCGCCCAAAGAACCTGCCAAGTAGTGGAGAACCTGACGTCGTCCATAGCAGCCATGTAGCGATTGACGTGCTCGTCTTCCTCCCTGACACGGCGACGCACCACCTCCGGCGGGGCCGGCTGCCTCTGCACCAAATGTGGCCCACGCGAACGCCACCAAAGGAGATCAGGGTCAACGATGGGACCCGAGGCCGGGTTCCTCACCAAGCGGCGCCCCCTCCAGGTAGCACCTCCCAGTGCCAGCCCGGCGGAGCCCAGTCCCGGACATGGGTCCTCTGAAGCATGACGTCGTCACGAACGGGTCGACGGCGAGGATGCGGGCCGGGCATATCATCGAGAACAAATACTATATGCCCGCAAAAAGTAACATTAATCTAACATTCTATATATGCAAATTCTAACAATTTGACATTAATCTAATTCATCTAACTAAAACTAATTATAAAATTTCTAACATTTCTGATTATATAACTAACATTTCTAATATTTCTATAACTAAAAAACAGAAAATTGCTAACATTTCTATAACTAAAAAATATTTCTATATAACTAACAATTCTAAAAATATTTCTATAACTACAAAACATAACAATTTCTAACATTTCTATAACTAAAAAACAGAAAAAATTCTATAACTAAAATTCTATAATGTGTGTGTGTGTGTGTACATGTGTGTGCGTGTTAACATGGCGGCCTGGGTGAGCTCACCGGCGAGGCGACGACGGGGCGACGGGACGGGCCGGCGACGACGGGGCGGGCGCAGCGACGGGGCGGGGCGTGGCGACGGGGCGGGGCGGGGCGACGGGGCGGCCTTTGCGCGGCGACGGGGACGACGGGGACGGGGACGGCCGGGGCGGCGACGTCGATGGGGACGGCGACGAGGGGCGGGGACGGCCGGGGTCGGCGACGAGGGGCGGGGGCCGCAACGTCGACGGGGACGGCATCAATCGGGGCAGGGCGGCGCGACGGAGGGAAGAAACAGAGAGGGAAGTGAAATTTTTTCAACTATTGTATATATAGGATGGACCTTTAGTACCGGTTGGTGCCACCAACCGGTACTAAAGGTCTGTTTTGGCCAGGCCAAGCGGCGGGAAGCGCCCCCTTTAGTACCGGGTCGTGGCACCAACCGGTACTAAAGACCCCCCTTTAGTACCGGTTGGAGCCACCACCCGGTACTAAAGGGGGTGCACTGGCTCCAGGCGGTGCGCAAGTTTAGTCCCACCTCGCTAGTCGAGGGGCTACCACACTGGTTTATAATCCCCAGTGCGGTAGCTCTCTCTCGCTCCTCTCCTAAGCAGACCTACTGGGCTACCTGTTCAGTGCTGCCCCGTGGGCCTACTGGGCTTTTGTGGGCCAGCATCCTGGCCCAACAAAAGTTTGGGTTCCTAGTCGTATGCAGGCCGCTTTGGCCCAGTAGGCGGGCTTTTTTATTTTCTTAATTTTTTCGCTTTATTTATTTTTGTTTTATTTAGTTTTGAGTTGTATTTTGCTGTATTTAGAGTTTCTTTTTGAATATTTTTGCTTTAGGTACAAAAGATTACAAACTTTCTGTTAGTGCCGGTAGTTTTCAAATTTGAATAGTTTAAATTTTGAATTATTTGAAATTTGTGTGAATCACTAGTTTGTGAATAACTTAACTTTGAAAAATGATTTTTATGTGATTCTTTTTTCTTATGTTTAATATTAGTGTGTTTTATCATTATATTCAATTTGGTAATGCTTAGGTTATTTAAAAAATGAAATGCCTTGTTAACAGTTGAGTTTTCGTCGGAAACCCTGATACTTCGAAAGAGATTGTCCATTTTGTACACGAAGTGCATCCAGTTTTTGCCGTAACCCTCTCTACTTTTTTGCACATGCTATTTCGATGAAATTATGATACCATGCCAACTTTCAACCTTTTTTGAGTTCATTTGAAATGCTTATTTCAAGGTCATTTAGCTGGAAAAAATCAGTAAATGCATGAAAAGAATTTGTTTGCACATAAAATTTCTTCGCGTTTCAAATGCCAAAACACATAACTACCCTAACTATTACAGAGATTCCCTCCTGGGTGTGAAACATAGAAGAAAGTGATGATAGTGAAGCCGATCACATCCCAGATCTTTGGGTGTGAAACTTTTTCTTCGCGTGTGTCCCTTTGCGTCGTAGCCATGGAAAATCTTCATCATTTAACTGAATGCTCGGGTCAATATTCACTGTGAATGGAGCAATTTCATCAAACTTCTCATAATCTTCTGACATTTCTGTCTTGTCATCCACTCCCACAATGTTTCTTTTTCCTGAAAGAACTATGTGGCGCTTTGGCTCGTCGTATGATCCATTCGCTTACTTATCTTTTTTTTCTCGGCCTGGTAGACATGTCTTTCACATAAAAAACCCGCGCCACATCATTGGCTAGGATGAATGGTTTTTCTGCATACGCAAGATTGTTGAGATCCACTGTTGTCATTCCGTACTGCGGGTCTTCTGTTACCCCACCTCATGTCATATTGACCCATTTGCACCGAAACAAAGGGACCTTCAAATCACCTCCATAGTTAAGTTCCCATATGTCCTCTATGTAACCATAATATGTTTCCTTTCCCGTGTTGGTTGTTGCATCAAAGCGGACACTACTGTTTTGGTTGGTGCTCTTCTTATCTTGGGCGATCGTGTAAAATGTATTCCCATTTATCTGGTACCCTTTGAAAGTCATTATATTCGAAGATGGTAACTGGGACAGCGAGTACAGGTCATTTTGAATATCGCCATCATTCAGGGCACGTTTCTGCAACCAACCGGCCAAAGTCCTCGTTTGTTCGCGTGTAATCCAGTCGTCAGACTTCTCCGGGTGTTTGGAGTGTAGAAAATTCTTGTGTTCCTCCATATACGGAGCTACCAAGGCGGAATTCTGTAGAACTGTGTAGTGTGCTTCAGTGAGAGAATGCCCGTCCATACATATTATTTGATGCCCTCCTAGCGTGCCTTTTCCTTCCAGTCTGCCCTTATTCCCGCGATTCAGGAACACCATTCGGCTTAAGGTCAGGAATAAAGTCAATACAAAACTCAATGACCTCCTCATTTTCATGGCCCTTCGAGATGCTTCCTTCAAGACTCCCATGAACCTCTCAAAGGGGAACATATTGTGTAGAAATACAGGAACCAAAACGTTAATCTCTTCGCAAAGGTGAACTAGGACGTGCGTTATGATGTTGAAGAAGGATGGTGGGAACACCAACTCGAAACTGACAAGACATTGCACCAAATCATTCTGTAACCTTGGTATGATTTCTGGATTGATTACCTTCTGAAAGATTGCATTGAGGAATGCACATAGCTTCACAATGGCTAATCGAACGTTTTCCAGTAGAAGCCCCCTCAATGCAACCGGAAGGAGTTGCGTCGTAATCACGTGGCAGTCATGAGACTTTAGGTTCTGGAACTTTTTCTCTGCCATATTTATTATTCCCTTTATATTCGACGAGAAGCCAGACGGTACCTTCATGCTGAGCAGGCATTCGAAGAAGATTTCCTTCTCTTCTTTGGTAAGAGCGTAGCTGGCCTAACCCTAATGTATGCCGTCTTTTCCGTGCATACATTGCTGGTCCTCCCATGCCTCTGGTGTATCTTTTGTCTTCCCATACACGCCCAAAAAGCCAAGCAGGGTCATGCAAAGATTCTTCGTCATGTGCATCACGTCGATTGCGGAGCGGACCTCTAGGTATTTCCAATATGGCAGGTCCCAAAATATAGATTTCTTCTTCCACATGGTTGCGCGCCCGTCAACGTCCTTTGGAACAGGTTGTCCGCAGGACGTTTTCCAAAGATTACCTTCAAATCCTTGACCATATCATGTACATCAGCACCGGTACGGTGGCGAGGATTCGTCCGGTGATCCGCCTCACTTTTGAAATGCTTGCCTTTCTTTCTTACGGGATGCCTTGTCGGAAGAAATCGACGATGTCCCAGGTACACATTCTTCCTACAACTATCCAAATATATACTGTCGGTATCATCCAAACAGTGCGTGCATCCGCGGTATCCCTTGTTTGTCTGTCCTGAAAGGTTACTGAGAGCAGGCGAATCATTCATGGTCACGAACAACAACGCCTTTAGGTCAAATTCTTCCTGTCCGTGCTCATCCCCCGCACGTACACCTGTTCCATTCCACAGCTGTAATAGTTCTTCAACTAATGGCCTTAGGTACACATCAATGTCGCTGCCGGGTTGCTTAGGGCCTTGGATGAGCACTGGCATCATAATGAACATCCGCTTCATGCACAACCAAGGAGGAAGGTTATACAAACATAGAGTCAAAGGCCACATGCTATGGTTGCTGCTCTGCTCCCCAAAAGGATTAATGCCATCTGCGCTTAGACCAAACCATATGTTCCTTGGGTCACCTTCAAACTCCTCCCAGTACTTTCTCTCGATTTTTCTCCACTGCAAACAGTCAGCGGGTACTCTCAACTTTCCGTCTTTCTTACGGTTTTCTGCGTGCCACCGCATCGCCTTCGCATGCTCTTTGTTTTGGAACAAACGTTTCAACCGTGGTATTATAGGAGCATACCACATCACCTTGGCAGCAATCTTCTTCCTGGGGCGCTCTCCCTCGACATCACCAAGGTCATCGCGACTGATCTTATAACGCAATGCACCGCATACCGGGCAAGCGTTCAAATCCTCGTACTCACCGCGGTAGAGGATGCAGTCATGAGGGAATGCATGTATCTTCTGCACCTCTAACCCTAGAGGGCAGACAACCTTCTTTGCTTCATACGTACTCTCGGGCAATTCATTGTCCTTTGGAAGCATATTCTTTATCATTACTAGCAACTTTCCAAATCCCTTGTCAGATACACCATTCTTTGCCTTCCATTGCAGCAATTCAAGTGTGGTTCCCAACTTTTTTTTATCACCTTCGCAATTCGGGTACAACAATTTCTTGTGATCCTCTAACATGCGTTGCAACTTCGTCCTCTCCAGATCACTTGCGCAGTTTCTCTTTGCATCGGCAATGGCCCGACCTAGATCATCAGCGGGCTCATCTGATGCCTCTTCTTCAGCTTCTTCCCGCATTGCCGGCTCAGCTTCTTCCCCCATTGTTGTGTCATCATATTCAGGGAACCCATGGCCAGGATAGCCGTCATCGTCCTCTTCTTCTTCATTGTCTTCCATCATAACCCCTATTTCTCCGTGCTTGGTCAAAACATTATAGTGGGGCATGAAACCGGACTCAAATAGGTGGACGTGAATGGTTCTTGACGTAGAGTAACTGTGACCATTCTTACAGCCAGCACATGGAAAGGCATAAAACCATCCGCCAGCTTGTTTGCCTCAGCGGCAAGCAGAAAAGTATGCACGCCATTAATGACCTCGGGAGAGCATCGTTCATCATACATCCATTGTCGGCTCATCTACATTACACAACACTGAATAGACCAAATTAATACAAGTTCATACATAAAGTTCATATACAACAATTAATTAAATGCAACATACAAATAACTCTCTAGCTAAAGAATTTAAATGCAACAACAAATGCGATCAAGATCGCAACTAAGGTAACAATTGATGCAACAGCATAACGATACCAAGCCACACTATCAATGGCATATTTTCTAATCTTTGTAATCTTCAACCTCATTTTCTCCATCTTAATCTCGTGATCATCGACGACATCGGCAACATGCAACTCCAATCCCATCTTCTCGCCCTCAATTCTTTTCAATTTTTCTTTCAAATACTCGTTTTCTCTTTCAACTAAATTTAACCTCTCGACAATAGGGTCGGTTGGAATTTCCGGTTCATATACCTCATAGATAAAAATATATATGTCAACTTGATGGGCATAATTTGTCATAAACACGAAATGCAACAACTAGTTTTAAAAGAGAATATACCACATCCGAATCATAACAAGGACGAGGGCCGACGGGGACGGATATCAAAACCACGGCACTATGTATAACAAACAACGTACGGGTAAGATAATTATACGAGTAACTATATATCCAAATCACACAAACATCAATTTGGTAATGTAAAACATTCATGAACAAGAGCCTCACCACAAGGTGGTGCCGGCGACGGGACGGTGCGGGCGATCGATGGTGGTTACGACGGTGCTTTAGAAGGCACTAAGTAAACCACACCTACATATGCAAACTAAGTGTTATTTTTTACCTCAAATTGCATATAAATCAAATACTAGCAAATATAATTCCTCCCAAATTAATCACTATACAAAGTATTGCAAGAGCTAATCTAGCAATGAGAGTTGAAAGGACAAAGTTGCTAACCTTTGTGATCATTTGAATGGATGGGGGCCTTCAAATCTTGACAAATTTTGGGAAAAATTTGTGAGGATCTTGAGGAAGAGAGGGGAAGAACAGAGGAAGTGAGGGGTAAGGGGAAGAACAGAGTGGCTCGGGTGGATGAAGGGTTTATGTACGTCGACCTTTAGTACCGGTTCGTGCCATGAACCATACTAAAGGTGTTGGACGGGCCCCAGACTGACAACACCCTGCCACCACTCTCTTTAGCACCGGTTCGTGGCACGAACCGGTGCTAAAGGTTAGCCATGAACTGGTACTAATGAGAACAGCCGGCTAGCCATTGGAACCAGCACTACTGGACACATTAGTGCCGGCTCAAAATCAAACCGGCACTAATGTGTCTCAGATTTTCCCCTTTTTCTACTAGTGAGACATCGGAGAGGAGTAAGAAGATGTCATTGACAAACAAGATAAATGCTGGGAAGAAGGTGCATCACTATCGCACGGGGTCAGGTGGCTACCTCAAAGCCCAGCCGTCGTGGGCCAAGGATGAGAACGACTGATGTCAACTACACAACCTTCTTCTTGTAGACGTTGTTGGGCCTGCAAGTGCACAGGTTTGTAGGACAGTAGCAAATTTTCCTCAAGTGGATGACCTAAGGTTTATCAATCCGTAGGAGGCGTAGGATGAAGATGGTCTCTCTCAAACAACCCCGCAACCAAATAACAAAGAGTCTCTTGTGTCCCCAACACACCCAATACAATGGTAAATTGTATAGGTGCACTAGTTCGGCGAAGAGATGAAGATACAAGTGCAAAATAGATAGTAGATATAGGTTTTTGTAATCTGAAATAATAAAACAGCAAGGTAACGAGCGATAAAATTGAGCGTAAACGGTATTGCAATGGTAGGAAACAAGGCCTAGGGTTCATACTTTCACTAGTGCAAGTTCTCTCAACAATAATAACATAGATAGATCATATAACAAGCCCTCAACATGTAACAAAGAGTCACTCCAAAGCCACTAATAGCGGAGAACAAACTTAGAGATTATGGTAGGGTACGAAACCACCTCAAAGTTATTCTTTCGGATCGATCTATAAAAGAGTTCGTACTAGAATAACACCTTAAGACACAAATCAACCAAAACCCTAATGTCACCTAGATACTCCATTGTCACCTCAAGTATCCGTGGGCATGATTATACGATATGCATCACACAATCTCAGATTCATCCAACCAACATAAAGTACTTCAAAGAGTGCCCCAAAGCTACTACCGGAGAGTCAAGAACGTGTGCCAACCCCTATGCATAGGTTGGCAATGTCACGAAACCCGCAGGTTGATCACCAAGACATACATCAAGTGTTCTCATAAAAGACTCAATTCGATAAGATAACTTCAAAGGGGAAACTCTATTCATCACAAGAGAGTAGAGGGGGAGAAAAATCATAAGATCCAACTACAATAGAAAAGCTCGGGATACATCAAGATCGTGCCATAGAGGAACACGAGAGAGAACACGAGAGAGAGAGATCAAACACATAGCTACTGGTACAGGCTCCCTTCTCGTCATGGAGAGCGCCGAGATGATGAAGATGGCCACCGGTGATGGTTTCCCCCTCCGGCAGGGTGCCAGAACAGGCTCCCAAGAGGTTTTTGGTGGCTACAGAGGCTTGCGGCGGCGGAACTCCCGATCTATCTTCTGTTCTGGAAGTTTTAGGGTACGTAGGTATATATGGGTGAAAGGAGCACGTCGGTGGAGCTACGGGGGCCCCACGAGGCAGGGGGCACACCCTAGGGGGGTGGGCGCGCCCCCACCCTCGTGAGCACCTCCCGTATCTTATGACGTGGAGTCCAAGCCCATCAGGTGGGTTTCCTTCCAAAATTAACTTCTCTAGTTGATTTCGTTCCGTTTTGACTCCGTCTGATATTCCTTTTCCTTCAAACACTGAAATAGGCATAAAACAGCAAATCTAGGCTGAGCCTCCGGTTAATAGGTTAGTCCCAAAAATAATATAAAAGTGGATAATAAAGCCCAATATTGCCTAAAACAGTAGGTAAAGTAGCATGGAGCAATAAAAAATTATAGATACGTTGGAGACGTATCAAGCATCCCCAAGCTTAATTCCTGCTCGTCCTTGAGTAGGTAAATGATAAAAAAGAATTTTTGATGCAGAGTGATACTTTGGTATAATTTCAATGTAAATCTTCTTAACTGTAGTATGAATATTCAGATCTGAAAGATTCAAGACAAAAGTTCATATTGACATAAAAATAATAATACTTCAAGCATACTAACTAAGCAATTATGTCTTCTCAAAATAACATGGCCAAAGAAAGTTATCCCTACAAAATCATATAGTCTGGCTATGATCCATCTTCCCCACAAAAATATTTAAATCATGGACAACCCCGATGACAAGCCAAGCAATTGTTTCATACTTTAATAATCTCAAACTCTTTCAACTTTCACGCAATACATGAGCGTGAGCCATGGACATAGCACCATAGGTGGAATAGAATGGTGGTTGTGGAGAAGACAAAAAGGAGAAGATAGTCTCACATCAACTAAGCGTATAAACGGGCTATGGAGATGCCCATTAACAGATATCAATGTGAGTGAGTAGGGATTGCCATGCAACGGATGCACTAGAGCTATAAGTATATGAAAGCTCAACAAAAGAAACTAAGTGGGTGTGCATCCAACTTGCTTGCTCACGAAGACCTAGGGCACTTTTGAGGAAGCCCATCATTGGAATATACAAGCCAAGTTCTATAATGAAAAATTACCACTAGTATATGAAAGTTACAACATATGATACTCTCTATCATGAAGATCATGGTGCTACTTTGAAGCACGAGTGTGGTAAAAGGATAGTAGCATTGTCCCTTCTCTCTTTTTCTCTCAGTTTTTTATTTGGGCCTTTTCTCTTTTTTTATGGCCACTCTTTTTTTTTCGTCCAGAGGCTCATCCCGACTTATGGGGGAATCATAGTCTCCATCATCCTTTCCTCACTGGGACAATGCTCTAATAATAATGATCATCACACTTTTGTTTTTCTTACAACTCAACAATTACAACTCAATACATAGAACAAAATATGACTCTATATGAATGCCTCCGGCGGTGTACCGGGATATGCTATGAATCAAGAGCGACATGTATGAAAATTATGAACGGTGGCTTTGCCACAAATACAATGTCAACTACATGTTCATGCAAAAAGCAATATGACAAAAGTAATGTGTGTCATATGAACGGAACGGTGGAAAGTTGCATGGCAATATATCTCGGAATAGCTATGGAAATGCCATGATAGGTAGGTATGGTGGCTGTTTTGATGAAGGTATATGGTGGGTGTATGATACCGGCGAAAAGTGCGCCGGTATTGGAGAGGCTAGCAATGGTGGAAGGGTGAGAGTACGTATAATCCATGGACTCAACATTAATCAAAAGAACTCATGAACTTGTTGCAAAAATTTAGAAGTCATCAAAAACCAAAGCACTACACGCATACTCCTAGGGGGATAGATTGGTAGGAAAAGACCATTGCTCGTCCCCGACCGCCACTCGTAAGGAAGACAATCAATAAATAAAATTGTGCTCCGACTTCATCACAAAGCGGTTCACCATACGTGCATGCTACGGGAATCACAAACTTCAACATAAGCATTCTTTAAATTCATAATCACCCCAACTAGCATTGCTTTGATATTATCACCTCCATATCTCAAAACAATTATCAAGCATCAAACTTATCTTAGTATTCAACGCACTCAAAAGAAAGTTTCACATATCTTGAATACCAAGTATATTATCTTTAAGAAAATTGCCATGCTATTAACGACTCTCAAAATAATCTAAGTGAAGCATGAGAGATCAATAGTTTCTTTAAAACAAATCCACCACCGTGCTCTAAAAGATCTAAGTGAAGCACTAGAGCAAAAATTATCACGCTCAAAAAGATATAAGTGAAGCACTATGAGCAATAACAAAAACTACACCGAAAGATATAAGTGAAGATCAAAGAGTAGTCGAATAATTATGCAACTATGTGAAGACTCTCCCATTTAATAATTTCAGATCTTGATACTTTATTCAAACAGCAAGCAAAGCTAAAGAAAACTACATTGCAAGGATAGCACAACTCATGTGAGGAAGCAAAAACTTAGGCTCAACCGATACTAACCGATAGTTGTTGAAGAAGAAAGGTGGGATGCCTACCGGGGCATCCCCAAGCTTAGATGCTTGAGACTTCTTGAAATATTATTTTGGGGTGCCTTGGGCGTCCCAAGCTTGAACTTTTGTGTCTCCTTAATTCCTCTCATATCATGGTTTCTCTTTTCATCAAAAGCTTCATTCACAACAAACTCAACAAGAACTCGTGGGATAGGTTAGTATAAGCCAATGCAACACCTTATCATATTCTACTGTAACAAATCACTAAAATTATTATTCAACATTGAATACTAAATGCCTCTGCATATTTAATACTCCTATCCTCAAATAGAATCATTAAACAAGCAAACATATGCAAACAATGCAACCATAACAACAATCTGCCAAAACAGTACAGTCTGTAAAGAATGCAAGAGTATCAATACTTCCCTGACCCCAAAAATTATGAACTAAAATTACCACTCTAAGAAATTTATCAGAGCTTAATATGCAGAAAGATTCAACGTTATACCATTCTCTGACTTTTCTAGGGAATTTTTGCAACAGCGGTAAACTTTCTGTTTTCAAACAGCAACATGTATACAAGCAAAATAAGCATGGCAAAGGCTATCCTTGACTTTTTTATTGAAATTAAAGATGCAAAACATTATTCTAACTAACAGCTAGAAAAAACTAACAAAATAAAATGACTCTCCAAGCAAAACACATATCATGTGGCGAATAAAAATATAGCTCCAAGTAAAGTTACCGATGAACGAAGACGAAAGAGGGGATGCCTTCCGGGGCCTCCCCAAGCTTAGGATCTTGGTTGTCCTTGAATATTACCTTGGGATGCCTTGGGAATCCCAAAGCTTAGGCTCTTTCAACTCCTTATTCCATAGTCCATCGAATCTTTACTCAAAACTTGAAAACTTCAACCACACAAAACTCAAAACAAAACTTGTAAGCTCCGTTAGTATAAGAAAATAAAACCACCACTTAGGTACTGTAATGAACTCATTCTAAATTCATATTGGTATAATATCTACTGTATTCTAACTTCTCTATGGTTCATACCACTTAATACTACCCATAGATGCATCAAAATAAGCAATCAACACAATGAAAACAGAATCTGTCAAAAACAGAACAGTCTGTAGTAATCTATATCAAACATATACTTATGGAAACCCAAAAATTATGAAATAATTTGTTGGACCTGAGAAATTTTTCTATTAATAATCTTCGAAAAGAATCAACCTAAAAGCACTCTCCAGTAAAAAATGACAGCTAATCTCGTGAGCGCTAAAGTTTCTGTTTTTACAGCAAGATCACATAAACTTCACCCAAGTCTTCCCAAAGGTTCTACTTGGCATGTTATTGAAACAAAAGCTATAAAACATGATTAATACAGTAGCATAATCATGTGGACACACAAAAACAGTAAGGATAAATATTGGGTTGTCTCCCAACAAGCACTTTTCTTTAATGCCTTTCTAGCTAGGCATGATGATGACAATGATGCTCACATAAAAGATAAAAATTGAAACATAACGGGAGCATCATGAAGCATATGACTAGCACATTTAAGTCTAACACACTTCCTATGCATAGGGATTTTGTGAGCAAACAACTTATGGGAACAATAATCAACTAGCATAGGAAGGTGACACAAGCATAGCTTCAAGAATTTAAGCACATAGAGAGGAAACTTGATATTATTGCAATTCCTACAAGCATATGTTCCTCCCTCATAATAATTTTCAGTAGCATCATGAATGAATTCAACAATATAACCAGCACCTAAAGCATTATTTTCTTGATCTACAAGCATAGAAAATTTATTACTCTCCACATAAGCAAAGTTCTTCTCATTCGGAATAGTGGGAGTATCATAAGAGACTTGAACACTAAAAATTGTTTCCACATTAAAAGAGTAATGTTCAGAAAAAGGGTAATCATAATCATGACAAGATTTGTAAATATAATCATCACTACTTTTTATAGCTAGTTTCATCACAATAATCATCATAAGTAGCAACTTCGTTCTCATCATAATCGATTGAAACCTCTCCCAAGATAGTGGAATCACTAAATAAAGTTGACACTCTTCCAAATCCACTTTCATATTCATCACAATAAAATTCAACATCCTCGAAAATAGTGGGATCACTACTTCCTAAAGTTGACACTCTTCCGAACCCACTTTCATCAATATAATCATCATAGGTAGGAGACATGCTATCATCATAACAACTTTGCATATCAAAACTTGGGATGCTAAAAATATCATCTTCACTAAACGTAGCATCTCCAAGCTTTGCACAAACATAAATTTCAGCAAATAAGTTCTCAAATATTTCATCCTCATCAAACATAGCTTCCCCAAGCTTGGGCTCTTTCATATTGTAAGCATAATCACTCTCATCATTAAAAATATGGATAGCACCAATAGTAAAGCAATTACCATCTTCACAATGAGTAGTAGGAGCAACATCATTTGGGGGGGGATACCTTTCTACCTTTGTTGCTCCTTCTTTTCTTTTTCTTCTTCACATTATGTGTAGGTTCAACCTTCCTTTTTGACCTCCTTATTGATGGCATTGGTTGAATAGAAATCTCATCGTCGTTACCTGATTCATCATAAGAAATAATAGGAGGAGATTGGGAAGCCTCTCCCCTTTCATTAGTATTCTCATAATCTTCCATTTGCTTTCTTTACTTTAGGTCATTGGCAATATAAGGATTTTCAATGCAATTCTCCGCACAATACATATAAATTTTCTAGAGATCAAAATCAAGAATTCTACCAAGGGCAAATTATGGAATAATCTAAGTTATACGTTTAATTTCTTCATAACCGAAGAGCAAACTAAGTTCATTATGATGTGCAAGGGAAATCAAGTCATCATAATTTTTGGACACGATATGATCATGAAACAATTTGCATTGGGTACTAAAATGATCACGTTCATTGCAAAGTTCACAAGTATGGCTAAGAAAGTTTAAATTTTCAGCACACGCATCTAGCTCTTCTTGCAACAATTTGGTTTCTATGTACTTATGCCTCTTGCAATATCTATCTTCCCTATTTGGTGTGTACTTACAAACCCAATGCACTCCACAAAAATTGACATGTTTATAGGAGACATTTTCATCATAACTAGTGCAATCATCATCAGTATCATGGATATTGAAAGAATTCGTACTAACAACATTGCAATCATGCTCATCATTCAAAGATTTAGTGCCAAACATTTTAATGCATTCTTATTCTAACACTTTGGCACAATTTTCTTTTCCATCATACTCACGAAAGATATTAAAAAGGTGAAGCGTATGAGACAAACTCAATTCTATTTTTTTGTAGTTTTCTTTGTAAACTAAACTAGTGATAAAACAAGAAACAAAAAGATTCGATTGAAAGATCTAAAGATATACCTTCAAGCGCTAACCTCCCCAGCAACGGCGCCAGAAAAGAGCTTGATGTCTACTACACAACCTTCTTCTTGTAGACGTTGTTGGGCCTCCAAGTGCACAGGTTTGTAGGACAGTAGAAAATTTCCCTCAAGTGGATGACATAAGGTTTATCAATCCGTAGGAGGCGTAGGATGAAGATGGTCTCCCTCAAACAACCCTGCAACCAAATAACAAAGAGTCTCTTGTGTCCCCAACACACCCAATACAATGGTAAATTGTATAGGTGCACTAGTTCGGCGAAGAGATGAAGATATAAGTGCAAAATAGATAGTAGATATAGGATTTTGTAATCTGAAATAATAAAAACAGCAAGGTAATGAGCGGTAAAAGTGAGCGTAAACGGTAGGAAACAAGGCCTAGGGTTCATACTTTCACTAGTGAAAGTTCTCTCAACAATAATAACATAGATAGATCATATAACAAGCCCTCAACATGCAACAAAGAGTCACTCCAAAGCCACTAATAGCGGAGAACAAACGTAGAGATTATGGTAGGGTACGAAACCACCTCAAAGTTATTCTTCGGATCGATCTATAAAAGAGTTCGTACTAGAATAACACCTTAAGACACAAATCAACCAAAACCCTAATGTCACCTAGATACTCCATTGTCACCTCAAGTATCCGTGGGCATGATTATACGATATGCATCACACAATCTCAGATTCATCCAACCAACATAAAGTACTTCAAAGAGTTCCCCAAAGTTTCTACCGGAGAGTCAAGAACGTGTGCCAACCCCTATGCATAGGTTCATGGGCGGAACCCGCAAGTTGGTCACCAAAACATACATCAAGTGGCACATGATATCCCATTGTCACCACAGATAATCACGGCAAGAAATACATCAAGTGTTCTCATAAAAGACTCAATCCGATAAGATAACTTCCAAGAGAAAACTCAATTCATCACAAGAGAGTAGAGGGGGAGAAACATCATAAGATCAAACTACAATAGCAAAGCTCGGGATACATCAAGATCGTGCCATAGAGGGAACACGAGAGTGAACACGAGAGAGAGATATCAAACACATAGCTACTGGTACATACCCTTAGCCTCGAGAGTGAACTACTCCCTCCTCGTCATGGAGAGCACCGGGATGATGAAGATGGCCACCGGTGCAGGATCCCCCCTCCGGCAGGGTGCCAGGAAGGGCTCCCGAGAGGTTTTTGGTGGCTACAGAGGCTTGCGGCGGCAGAACTCCCGATCTATCTTGATATTCGATGTTTTTAGGGTACGTAGGCTTATATAGGCGAAAGAAGTCGGTCGGGAGGTGCTCGAGGGGACCACGGGACAGGGGGCGCGCCCAGTAGGGGGGCGCCCCCTATCTCCTGGCCTCCTCGAGGATCTTCTGACGTAAAATCCAAGTCTCCAGGATACGTTGGAGACGTATCAGCATCCCCAAGCTTAATTCCTACTCATCCTTGAGTAGGTAAATGATAAAGAAAGAATTTATGAAGTGTGAATGCTAGAGGTGCACAAGTTTGATCAATGATAATTTCAATCACCTTTACTAGCATTATTATATGTCATAACAGTAGTTCATCTCATCGAGTCCATTGCACTTCTTGATTATTCTGGCTAGGTTGAACTTCATATTGCAGGGCCGTGATGATCCCATCTTTTCTTTAAACGTTTGAAAAATTATAGACTCCTTTCCTACACGATCCTCGGCCAAAGTGCCTTCAGGTGTTGCTAGGGTGGCAATGTTGTTCTTCCTATATCTTTCGGAGGCCAAGGTCTGGAAGAATTTGGACGGCTCGTCCCCAAACTGAACCCATCTTATGGTGCACCTCTTTTTCCAATAAGCTTGTTGATAACGTAATAATCTTATGATGTGTGCCTTGAGAATTCTTCTAAAATTAACTTCAGGAACAGTTAAAGTCCGTTTATTTTCAAGCTCATCAATCTCATAGAGGGCTTTATTTGAATTCTCAATAGCCACAGATAGTTTGGAAATGCCTTTACTCCAATGTTTAAGATCACGTCTCAGGGTTTTGAATTTTCGGCACAGTACGGTGGCAGAATTTGCGGAGTGCACTGTTTTGGCCCAAGAAGATCGAACAATTTGCATGAAACCCGGATGTTGCACCCAAAAAGATTCGAACCGAAATAGTTTTGATTTAGCGATATTTGTTTCAATAGCAACCACACAAGGTATATGATCAGAGACTGGCTTACCGAGTGGTTTGACCATAGTTTTTGGGTAAGATGTGGTCCAATTAGTACTTGTAAAAAACCAATCGAATTGTTCTAAGAGGGGGTCAAGCTGCATATTGCTCCACGTGAATGAACGTCCCTTGATAGGTAATTCAATGAGGCTTTGGCATCGGATGAAATCATTAAATGTGTTCATGTCATTAATACTGCCTCCAGGTTTGTTAGGATTATTAGGTGCACGTATGAAGTTAAAGTCCCCCACAAAGAGACAATCTTCATTTGATGGAATGTTAAGTGAACACAACCAGTGAATGAAATGTTCCCTCTGCTCACCTTGGCAAGGGCCATATACATTGACCAACGTCCAACACTGCGCCGATTGTGTTGATTTGAAACGTGTAACCAGAGCAAAATCTTCAGATGGCAGCACATCAGCAGAGAAAATAGTGCTATTCCAAATGGTGACAATACCCCCCGAAGCACCACGAGAAGGTACAAAAGCAAATTGGTCAAATCAACGAGGGCACCATGACTTAATGAAAGACAAATCGAATGATGGTTTCTTGGTTTCTTGCAAACATATCACCGCATAGCCACTAGAGGTAATTTCATTGGAAAGCGCTAGTTGCTTGTCCCCTGAATTTAACCCACGAACATTCCAACATAAAACATTCCAGTTTACCAAAAGATTCATTGCATAAGGAAAGAAAAGGATCTGCAAAAGAGAAGCTAGGTCGATGTCGGGGGCTCCTCCTCCTGTGAAGCCATCAGTGCTTCGTCAGTAAGTTCTTCAGAAGGGATAGCACACAACACGGTGCCAATCTGCTGGATCATCCTGATAGGCGTAGGCGGTGGGATTTGTTCAGCATCATCAACCTCCCTATTAGAAAGAGCAGAGGGAATTACCCTGGGTTTGACCTTTGAAGTTTTTGCCTTGCCGTCAGAGACTTGATGAACTTTGAAACCACCATACTTGTTGGTGCGAGCACTTCTATGCAGGGCAATAGCACATTCTGGGACCACAGCTTTTCCTTTGCGTGGTAGGATTGTAGAAGAGCCAGCAAACTCAGCAACAGTTGGAGGAGGCTGCTGAGATTGACCCACATGAACAAGTTGCATGTCCAATGGTGAAGTCAGGACATCTTCAAAGACTGTAGTTTGCTCAACTATATCCCCATTAAGCTCCTGATTAACAGTTGCAGAAAGATCTTCAATAGTGACACTTGAAGAAGATGCATTGGCAGTTGTTTTGGAAGCAGAGACCACTGACAAAAGGCCCTCATATTCAGAGATAGTAATGTTAAAGGTGACTGAATCTTGCTGAAATCCATAGTGATCACTCCATGGCCCAAAAGAAGCCACAATGGGTTTAATAGCTGCAGCAAGATATCTATTTAACCTGAACATAGGAATGCAGTCCCTAATAAGCATAGCAGGTATGAAATCACCTTGAGTGGACACATTCAGGTGTAGGCCAGCAGCAAAAAGATTTAGAGACAACTCCAGAACATTATTGGGCAGAACAGCAGATGCAGAGCTAATGGGGAGTGCAAGCTGATTGTGTTCAGAAATAACCAAAGCAGGGTCTTCAGAACTGGACCCAGGAGAGACCAAATCATAGACAACATTGCTAGCTGAGGGAACTCCAGTGACATTCTGTGGCCAGAATTGATTCATCAAGTTAACAGGCAAAAGCACATATGAGCCAGAAATTGTAGCACTGGAATCAGAACTTGAAGGAACAGAGATGGAGTCATTCCAGGCAGCCCCAGGGCTGTCATGCAGATTCTATGGTGGCACAATTCCATGTTCAACCTGAAGCCCTTCCCCAGCCAACCACTGTTGGAAATTGTACAGAGCAGGAGGTGCTTGTGGAGGGGGTGGTGGCCACACACCCCACTCAGGGTGAATCTCAATGTCATTATCTTCATCGACAACCACATTTTCATCCCCATTGGCTGTAGCATCAGCCACTGCATTCTGAGCCAGCCAGTTGTGAAGCTGCTGTTGATATAGTTGCTCAGCATTCAGACCTTCAACATGAAGCGGAAGAGGAATACCATCAGGGGGCGGTGGATCTTCTCCCGCCGGAGGAACCTCAGGCAGGTGAGAATTCCAAACGTTACTCCTCAGCATGGTGACAGCAACAGTCCAGCATTGCCTAGCCCCTCCTGTCTGTCGGACAACAAGACTTTTGGGCAATAAACGAAGATGGATAACTCTGACTTAAACAAGCACCAGCCTCCTGTCTCTTCTAGGATTATTCCAATCTACTAAAGCACCAAAGGAGTCGACTGACTTGTGTATGTAGTGCTGTCTCTGATAATCATAAGGGAAACCAGCATACAGAATCCAGATCTCCAGACCAAAAGTTGTCAGGCGCATGTTGAGAGCAGCATCATGAGGAACAAAAGAAATAACAGTATGCTCCTCAAACTCATTTTCATCAAGCTCGAAGGTGGTGCCAACCACCGCATCTCGGATAATAGGAGAAGCAAACCCAAACAAACCAACTCCTAGAGGATGATTCGAAACTTTAGAAGGGAAGTATTGTGATTCATGGAGCAAACCTTCAATAATATTCCGGAGATCAGCCTTCTGGTGAAAGGGGATGAATCTGTTGGCCTCAGCAATGGCCAAGAAGTCGTGGCGCAACGGCGGGATTGGGCCGATAACCATGTCCGCCCGCACCTTGCGGTAGGCCGGACCAAGCTCAATGGTCATACTAGGCGGGAGGTAGGGGACAATTTTGAGCGGGTAGTTCGCCATTGGAGCGGTGGAGGGAGCCGGAGCAGAGGCGTGCCCAGACTGCAAGAAGGAAGAATGCATATCGTCTGCCTCGCGTATAGATTGTGGAACCCAGACTCCTCGGTGCTTGTGTAAAAGTTTCTGGCAGACGTCCACCAAATGACCATCGTGACTGCAGGATGAGCATCGCACGGTTGAGCGGCGTCGGGTGGCAGGTGGATGCTGAGACTATGCTGCATTTAATTTCTGTGATAAAATCCCAGACAAGACGCGATCATTATCTTTCCCACGATACTTGCCATGAACCCCAGCAGTAGAATCTTTGACCAAAGTAGGTGTATCAATTACTGATAAGCCAGAATTTTGTGCACGGAAAATAGGTTTCCAAAATAAGTATCTAGCCCCCGGGGGGCCGCATTTACCAATTAGGTGCCCCAAGAGCCCACAAGCCCCACAGTATTATTTGGACGGGCATTCAAAGAATACATGGACCGTAGAGGTACAAATGGTGCATGCGGGAAGTGTTGAAACCATTGGGCTGGGCCCCTGATTCTTCTGCAAACACAAACAAGGGCTTTGAGAGCAAACCTGGCATACTCGATTTGGACAATTTGCCACGCGATGATCAATGCCATTGCAATCACTACAAATGACTAATTTATTACAAATAAATTCCAGGGTGGGTATCGAGGCCAATTTCCATATAGAAGCAATTCTTTCCTCCGAAATACCCATGCGGTGATAGTCCAGAATGTGCCGCAAAATAAAACCAGGTATTTGGTCCCAAGCATTAAGATGGAAATTATGTCCCTCAAATCTCCATTGATTAGTATCCACCAGGTCAGCCAACCGACCAGACAAATCCACATTAATGTGACCGAAAGTCAGGGTATTAGCCATTAAAGGCTCATTACTATTGGTTGCACTTTCCATACGCAAAGATTCATGTCGGCCAACCGGAGGCTGCCGGAGAGTCACCGGCGGCGAGCACGAAAGATTGTCCACACCATTAATCTCAACCGAAAACCCAGCTTTCACGAGAACATTCAGAGATGAAGCCTCAATCACATGACCTCGGTCAGATGTAAAACGATGCAAGGACTTGCATGCAATAGGTGATCTGGCACTGATCTCAGGGTTTGGCTGATCCGAGTGCCAAGATAGAGTGTTATGCATTGTAGAGTGCAATCCTGGTCGAAAGAGCCTAAAGTGACAGACAAAATCAGGCCATACTCGGTCCTTGAGACCATAGATGAAATGACCAACCCGATTAGAGGCAACCGAGAACCGAAAACGACGTCCATCCAAACGCTTAACATGCAATCCCGAGGGAATACCTCCAATGGAACATTGCAGAGCCAAAGCAACAGATTCTTCATTGAGAGTGAAGGAGGCCGAAGAGAAGCTAACCAGCAAAAAGAATTCCTTGCAACCACCAGAGGGAGATAAGTGAACCGTAGAACCGAAGCGCTGACGCACCTGAGCCGCGACCGCAAGGCCGGGGGAGAAATCCCTATGTAGAAGACCATCCATGATGATCTAGATCCTTAGGCGCCATAGTTGGGTTGGGGGAGGTCGGTGGGAGGTGGGAGGTGGGAGGCGGGAGGCATCATAAATGGTGTTTTTACAAATGAAGAGATTGACAAAGTTATTAAAGAAATGGCCGCGGACAGAGCCCCTGGCCCGGATGGCTTTAATGGTCTATTCTTAAAACGATGCTGGCCAATCATCAAGCATGACTTTTATAACTTGTGCAACCAATTTGATAGTGGGGTGCTCAATTTAGAAAGTATTAATGATGGTTTTATCACACTCATCCCCAAAGTAGGCTCTCCTGAGTCTACCAATGACTATCGGCCGATCACTCTCCTAAACTGTTGTCTCAAGGTGGTCACAAAAATCTAGGCTAATAGACTCCAAAAAGTCATCCGTAAAGTTGTGCACAAGAATCAATATGGATTTCTTAAAGGACGGACGATACAAGATTGTCTCGCATGGGCTTGCGAGTACATATACCAATGCCAATCTTCAAGAAAGGAAATCATTCTTCTAAAGCTAGATTTTGCCAAAGCCTTTGATACGATCGAACAAGAGGCCATGATTGAAATTATGAAAAACATGGGATTCAATGACAAATGGCTGGGATGGATCAGATGCATCTTCTCCTCGGGCAAATCCTCGGTCCTTCTTAATGGCACTCCTGGTCGGCAATTCTTTTGCAAATGCGGTGTAAGACAGGGAGACCCTCTCTCCCCCCTAATTTTTGTGCTTGCAACCGACCTTTTGCAAGCTGCCATAAATGATGCTTTCGCACGCAACTTGATTCATCTGCCATTCCCATCCCCACACCAACATGATTACCCTGTAATTCAGTACGCAGACGACACCATCTTGGTCATGCCAGCATGCACCCAGCAAGCCACAATCGTCAAGGACATCTTAAATGACTATACCATGTCCATTGGGTTGAAAATAAACTTTCATAAATCCACTCTTATCACCATGAATTGTGACATGGCAAAAACTCAGGAAATAGCAAATATCTTTGGATGTGTCATCGGCAAGTTGCCCTTTACATACTTGAGCCTCCCTCTTGGAACTACACGACCAACAATTGTTGAACTTATGCCACTTGTTTGTTCCATGGAAAGAAGACTAACTGCAACTCTCAACATGATATCCTATGGTGGAAAATTATCTCTGCTAAACTCTGTGATCACTTCGTTGATCATCTTTGCTCTTTGCACTCTCGGATTGCCAACCAAGATCACTGAATTGCTGGACAAGATCAAGAGAAAATGCTTGTGGACTAAAAAAACAGAACAAGGTGATAAATGCAAATCCCTTGCCGCTTGGAACTTGGTTTGCCGACCCAAGGAATGCGGCGGCCTAGGTGTGATTGATCTAAGAACTCAAGGAGATGCCCTACTACTCAAATACCTACATAAATTCTATAATAGGTGGGACGTGCCTTGGGTCCAACACATCTGGGATACATATTACTTTGACCGCATACCACACGCCTCTGACGCATGCGGTTCGTTCTGGTGGCATGATGTTGCAAAGCTAATGCCCATTTATAGAGGAATCACCCATGTCCAGGTAGCAAGTGGTAAGAATGTTCTTTTCTGGAAAGACTCCTGGACGGACAACATTATTGCGGAGAGTTATCCTCGTGCATTCCCCTACACCATTAATGAAGAAATCTCTGTCGGGGATTTCCTGTCCATCACGGCACTGCGGGAGGCGTTTCACCTTCCTCTTTTAGAGCAAGCCCACGATGAAGTTAGACAGGTGCAATCTGATTTATCCACTATTACCCTATCTGATGAGACAGATGTTTGGTTGTATGCATGAGGATCAGATCAATTCACAGCGCATAAATACTATACGTTTTACTTCAGAGATGTTCGAGCACACGAAGCCTTTGGTTGGATTTGGAAGTCAAGGTCAACCATGAAAATCAAAGTTTTCGGGTGGTTGCTTCTGGATGATCGCCTTAATACCAGGAACATGCTCAAAAGACGACATTACAATATTGGTGATGACCATAACTGTATCCTCTGTGGACTGCAGATCAAGGAAACTTTGGAGCACTTGTTCTTTGAGTGCCGCTTCAGCATTGATTGTTGGACAAGTCTGGGCCTCTCCTGGCCGCAAGAAATGTCACGCCTTCAAAATGTGGCTATGGCCGAACAACGTTGGAATGGGCCTCTTTTCATGGAGATGTTTTTGCTTGCGGCTTGAAGTTTATGGAAGGAACGTAACAATAAGCACTTCAGGGGGATTGTTCCAACAAAACATTCTTGGTTGGACAGATTTAAGACAGACATCTCTCTCCTTGCCTATAGGGTCAAGGAAAAGCACAAACACCTCATCCCCATAATCCTCTCTTCTTTACATTAGCATTCTAACACACCCCCCAAATGGGCTGATGACACTTGTACAGTAACCATGTAACTTGTACTTTACTATATTAATACAAAAATAACAATGGGAGGTGCTCCTACTGTTCAAGGTTTCAAAAAAAAACAGTAGTTCATCTCATAAAACTATTCATAATCAGGTAACAAGCTATTCACATGTTAAAGCATAGACCATAAACTTTCCTGAAAACTAGCAAACTTCATTCTTAGTCATCAAACAATTGCAATTCATCTTACTTTCAGGAAGAGTCTATGTCAGAGCTTTGATTTAGCAAACTTCACATACTCAATTATCATATAGTCTTCTACAATTGCTAACACTCACGAAATACTTGTGGTTATGAAGTTTTAATCAGACACAGAGAAAGATTGGGGCTTATAATGTTGCCTCCAAACGTATTCACCTTTGGGTGATGTCAAGAATAATAGTTCATGCTAACGTACATCCAATTGGATATATATCAGGATCACCCCAACACAAAGTTCTTGCCAAAGGATAAAATAAAAAAGGGAAAGGTGAAGATCACCTTGACTCTTGCATAAAGTAAAAGACATAAAGTAAAAGATAGACCCTTCACAGAGGGAAGCAGGGATTTGCAGAGGTGCCAGAGCTCCATTTTGAAATAGAGATAAATAACTTTGAGATGTATGATCTCATTGTCAACATAACAACCAAGAGTTCCCAATATCTTCCATACTACATACATTATAGGCGGTTCCAAAACAGAATGGTAAAAGTTTTTACTCCCCCTCCACCAAAAATCATCAATCCATGGCTTGCCCAAAACAACGGGTGCCTCCAACTAACATCAAACCTAGGGGAGTTTTGATTGCAATTATTTTGATTTGATTTTGATATTTTTGATCATGGGACTGGGCATCACGGTTACCACCACTTTCTCATGAATGAGGAGCGAAGTCCACTCCTCCTGAGAATAACCCACCTAGCATGGAAGAGACAGCCCCTAGTTGCTACATGAGCAATTCGGGCATACAAAAGAGATTATAATTTGAAGGTTTAGAGTTTGGCACATGCAAATTTACTTGGAACGGCAGGTAAATACCGCATATAGGTAGGTATGGTGGACACTCATGGCAAAATCTGGGTTTAAGGATATTTGGAAGCACAAGTAGTATCTCTACTTGGTGCTAGGAATTTTGGCTAGCATGAGGGGGAAATGCAAGCTCCACATGTTTGAATGATCCATGACAATATACTTTAACTGAGATGCGAGAAAACATAACCCATTATGTTGTCTTTCTTGTCCAACATAAACTGTTTAGCATGTCATACTTAATGAGTGCTCACAATCATAAAAGATGTCTATGATAGTATATTTATATGTGAAATCTCTCTTCCTTCAATATTCTTTCATGAATTGTTCAAATGACAAATACAATGCTTGCTAACCTTTGATAAATTTACTACCTCTACTTCTTACATGTGACGTCATTACTCCCGAAGGGATAAGCAAATAAAACATAAATAAATTCAGAGTTATGACATTCAACTCATTCAACCATTTACTCATAGGATATAAGTGAAGCACACGAGTAAATGACAAACTACTCCAAAAAGATATAAGTGAAGATCAATGAGTAGCTAAATAATTATGTAACTATATGAAGACTCTCTCTCATTTAGGAATTTCAGATCTTGGTATTGTATTCAAACAGCAAACAAAGCAAAACAAAATGGCATTGCAAGGATAACACGACTCATGTGAAGAAGCAAAAACTTAGGGTGGGATGCCTACAGGGGCATCCCCAAGATTAGATGCTGGAGACTTCTTGAAATATTATCTTGGGGTGCCTTGGGCATCCCCAAGCTTGAGATTTTGTGTCTCCTTAATTCCTTTCATATCATGGTTTCTCTATTTCTCGAAAGCCTCATTCACACCAAACTCAACAAGAACTCGTGAGATAAGTTAGTATAAAACAATGCAAAACCTTATCATTTTCTACTGTAACAAATTACTAAGATTAGTATTCAACATTGAATACTAAATGTCTCTGCATATTTAATACTCCTATCCTCAAATAGAATCATTAAACAAGCAAGCATATGCAAACAATGAAAACATAACAGCAATCTGCCAAAACAGTATAGTCTGTAAAGAATGCAAGACTCATCATACTTCCCTAACTCCAAAAATTATAAGAAAAATACTATGCTGTAAAAGATTTTTTATGTATCATCATGCAAAAATATTCAACATTATATCACTCTCTGAATTTTCTAGGGAATTTTTGCAACAGCGGTAAACTTTCTGTTTTCAAACATCAACATGTATACTAGCAAAATAAGCATGGTAAAGCCTATCTCTTGACTTTTTTATTGAAAATAAATATGCCAAACATTAATCTAAATAACAGAAAGCAAATAATAACAAAATAAATTGACGCTCCAAGCAAAACACATATCATGTGGTGAATAAAAATATAGCTCCAAGTACAGTTATTGATGAACGAAGACGAAAGAGGGGATGCCTTCCGGGGCATCC
The DNA here is from genome assembly GCF_018294505.1 of Triticum aestivum. Taxonomy (NCBI): domain Eukaryota; kingdom Viridiplantae; phylum Streptophyta; class Magnoliopsida; order Poales; family Poaceae; genus Triticum; species Triticum aestivum. The sequence continues at coordinate 10,961,651 of NC_057795.1, read as the reverse complement.
CCAAGCTTAGTTGCTTGGTTCTCCTTGAATATTATCTTGGAGTGCCTTGGGCATCCCCAAGCTTAGGCTCTTACCACTCCTTATTCCATAGTCCATCGAATCTTTACCCAAAACTTGATAACTTCACAACACAAAACTCAAAACAAAACTCGTAAGCTCCGTTAGTACAAGAAAACAAACCACCACTTAGGTACTGTTGTGAACTCATTCTTTATTCATATTGGTGCAAAACCTGCTGTATTCCAACTTTTCTATGGTTCATACCCTCCGATACTACTCATAGATTCATCAAAATAAGCAAACAACACAATGAAAACAGAATCTGTCAAAAACAGAACAGTCTGTTGTAATCTGTATCAAACGTATACTTCTGGAACTCCAAAAATTATGCAATAAACTGGTGGACCTGAGGAATTTTTCTATTAATCATATGCAAAAAGAATCAACCTAAAATCACTCTTCAGTAAAAAATGGCAGCTATTCTCGTGAGTGCTGAGGTTTCTATTTTTTACAGCAAGATCATATAGACTTCACCCAAGTCTTCCCAAAGGTTCTACTTCGCACGTTATTGAAAATAAGCTATAAAACATGATTACTACAGTAGCATAATCATGTGGACACACAAAAACAGTAAGTGTAAATATTGGGTTGTCTCCCAACAAGTGCTTTTCTTTAATGCCTTTCTAGCTAGGCATGATGACGACAATGATGCTCACATAAAAGATAAGAATTGAAACATAAAGGGAGCATCATGAAGAATATGAATAGCACATTTAATTCTAACCCACTTCCTATGCATAGGGATTTTGTGAGCAAACAACTCGTTGGAGCAATAATCAATTAGCATAGGAAGGTAAAACAAGCATGGCTTCAAAATTTTCAACACATAGAGAGGAGACTTGACATTATTGCAATTCCTACAAGCATATGTTCCTCCCTCATAATAATTTTTAGTAGCATCATGAATGAATTCAACAATATAACCAGAACCTAAAGCATTCTTTTCATGACCTACAAGCATAAAAAAATTACTACTTGTTGACACTAGATTTTGGCACGGTCAAGACCTTATTATGACATCAAATGGAGAAGATCTACATGAGAGAGTTCTGTATTTTTGATATGAACGTCTTTGAAGTTTGGGCCATCGCCGTCCAATTTCATCTCGAAGGCCGAAACTATGCTCAAAGTACTAAGATCTTATATTCAGAGTACAGTCTGGAGGATTAAGCCCCCAAGACGACCTCAAATGGAAAACCTTTCTACATAAGTTGTCTTCGTCTCGTCGAAACGATCGATTTTGATATAAAAATCGTCTTAATACAAGGTCGTATGCAACCTGTGGAGGCAAAACAAGGAAAGAAACAGAAGCTGCAGAGTCATTTCGGACGGACCGAGTTGGTTGACTCGGTGAGACCGAGTTGATCCGAGAAATTACAGAAAGTTGGCAGCGCTCACTCGGTGGGACCGAAGCAAACTAATCGGTGAGACCGAGTTGACCCAGGAAATTACAGAAATTTACAGAGAGTTGCTCACGTTCACTCGGTGGGACCGAAGCAAACCAATCGGTGAGACCGAGTTGATCCGGAAAATTGCCAAAGATTCCTGTCCGAGTTAGGTTAGGGTTTTTGACATTTTTGATGGACTTTTTAGTCCTTTTCTTGTACGGGAAGTCCAGCCGCCTCATAAATAGATGAGAGGTGACGGCCGATTGAACAACACACAATCGACAAATCAATATACTACTTTTTATCCTAGTTTTTACATCTCTCCCTTGTTCTTTCTTTCTCGTTCTTCGTTCGTTCTTCGTGTTGAAGGGCAGCGATCCTCGAGGCTCTAGGGGCAAGCGAATCGACCTAGGGCAGCCCATAGCCGCCGCGCGTCCAAACGGGGTCCCTCCCGGGCGCTTGGGGTTTCGGGTCCTGAAAAGCACCCGACGGATTGCTTGCGTACCGCGCTTCCGGATGGGTCTCCTTCGACGTGAGCTGTGGTGCATCACCCTCGGCGTTGGAGGTACACGGTGACGTGTTCATGTGCGAACACACTTTTTGGCGACTCCGCTGGGGACAAAAGATCAAGAATCATCATCAACCATGTCTAATCTCCCCAAGCCCTCAGAAGTTGACGCCGATAACATCATTAAGCCCGGTCTTGATGAAGTATCGAATGAACATCGCCAAGCCTACGAAGCCCGCAAGAAGCACCATGAAGAGGCTTTTGAGGCACTCAAGAAGAAGCGCGAGGAGGAGGATTTGGAAGCGTTTCTTTCAAGTTTCAAGAAGGACCGTCAAGGCAACATCACTCCGGTTGGAAATGTCAATTTTCCTCCCCTCATCGACGAACAAGATGTAATCACTATGAGTAAAGTTTTTTCTCCGGAGCAAGTGGCTGTGATTGAAAGTCTTGTTAGCAAGGGTAATGTGATGGCATACAATTCTTTTGTGGCTAGTGCTAATGCTCAGAAAAATATGCCTCCGTCATCTAGTGGTACTGTTGGTGTATCTGAAAGCGCTAGTCCAACTTTACCTATTTCATCGGCACCTCCTATACAACAACAATATAGTATGCTGTTGAATTTTTACCCTAGTCAAACCAACCATCTTGTGACTACACCTACATACCCTAATCCTATTATGAGTGTGCCCAATTCGGCGTCAACGCTGAATCATTTTGTCACACCACCCATAGGCGCAAGTATGTTTGGTCTTCTGCCGAATTATGGTTCGGTGCCCATCCCACAAGTTGCACCAATAGCTAGTACTCAGGTTGCACCTATGTCATTGCCACAAACATCTTCATCTACCCCGGATCCAATTTTAGCTAAATTAAGGGAGGATTTGCATAAGATGTTTCTAGAAATTTTCGGAAACGAGCCGAAAGTAAAGAGTCGTGTGTATCAAAAGCCTTATCCTGAACACTTCGATGCAATTTCTTACCCTCAAGGTTATAATGTTCCTGATTTTGTTAAATTTAGTGGTGAGGGTACGAAAACAACTTGGGAGCATGTGAGTCAGTATCTAGCACAGTTGGGTGAAGCATGTTCCATAGAAGAGTTGAAAGTGCGTTTATTTCCCTTGCCTTTAACTGGTACCGCATTTTCATGGTTTGCTGCTTTACCACATGGCTCAATTCTCTTATGGCCGCAAATAGAGCAAAAGTTTCATGATCACTTTTATAGCGGTGAGAATGAGCTAAAGTTGTCACATCTTACATCGGTTAGGCAGAAACATGATGAATCGGTCACCGATTACGTCAAGATATTTAGAGATATAAAGAACCGATGTTATAGCTTAGTGATAACTGAGAGAGACTTGGCGGATCTTGTTCTTAATGGTTTAAAAACTCACATTAAAGAGAGGTTGGAAAGTTATGAGTTTTTGAATATTAACCAAGTCTTGCAAAAGGCGTTGGCTCAAGAGAGTCGAAGTAAAGAGGTTCATAGGTCTACAACCGATTGTCCTAGAATGCATATGATTGAACACAATGATGATAATTCGGACGATGAGGTTGATGTCTATACTACTGAATTCGTTTGGTCCTCAAAGGCCAAACCCTATATGTGCAATGCTCTTAAGCCGATTCGCAAGAATCGTGATGAGGATACGAGGTTTACTTTTGATATATCAAAGTGTGACAAAATATTTGATCCTCTCTTGCAAGACAAGATGATTAGAATATCACACACCATACCGCCGTTTGAGGAGCTAAAACGGCGTGCTTATTGCAAGTACCATAATTCATTTTCTCATGCTACTAATGATTGCAATGTTTTTCGACGACAGATACAATCGGCCATTAATGACGGACGATTGAATTTTTCTGAGATGCAAGTTGATAAACAACCCTTCCCGATAAACACCATGGACTTGGAAGGGAAGAAAATGTTAATTCGGCCTAACATAGCCGAATCCACTAATAAAGATAATGTTGTTATTGGTGAACCCAGGAATAGCAAGGAGGGTGACAAGGTCTTGGGAAGAAAGATTGTGCTTGAGAACCAACCCGATGGCAAGGAAGTGTTGAAGATCACTATAAAAAATGCTACACTCGGGGGGCAACCACAAGTGCAAGAGGATACTCATGTTAAATTGATCAAGCCTAAGAATTCAGAAGTTGGCAAGTGGAAAAAGAATGAAACTAAGTACAAGAAAATCAAGCCAACTTTTGATATGTTGCTATCCAAATAAGCAAGTCAAGCGGCCGGTTCTAGCTCTAATCGGCCATCACATTCAAAGCATTCAAGATTGCCTCTGGAGCAGTAGTTTCGATGCTATGCAAGGCCATATGGGTCATGGGCACTGACACCATGGATGTCACAACCCTGCTATGCGCCATATTACATGAGAGGCTTCAGTGGAGGATGGGGGCAACCCCCAATGGCTCCTTATGCTTTTCATATGGGGCGGGTAGCACCTAGAAGGCCTGCTCGCGAGAGGCTTTATTATCCCACACAAGGCTGTTTGAGCTATGGTGCTAATCGGTCAACAAAAATTTCTCCAAGTAAGGCCAACAAAAAAGTGTGGCACGTTAAGTCACCTAATGCGGATATTGCAGAATGTGACAAGCAAAAGGAGATCAAAAAGCCGGTTGTTGGTAATCTGGCTACTTCTAATGGTGATATTGTTATTGTTCAGCAGGGTTCGATGGTTAATGATCATGAGGTGAGCACAAGTAAGACCAAACCAAGGGATCCCAAATATACTCAACCTAAGTGGTGTCCTCCCGGTTTAACTAAGACCATGAAAAGGAGATTACAATGCATGAGGAACCACGAGAAGGTAGACCATAACGAGGAGAGGCAAAGGGACAAATTTTTTAGTAAAATTCGGCCCATGGCACTCACAAAACAAGTGTGGAGGCCTAAACAAAAACAAAACACAAATGCTTCTACATTAGCTGCAGCAATACCTTCACCACCGAAAGAGGATGATGTGACCCCTATTACATCGTCCACACCACCTGAAATATCCCCTTCAATTGAGGAAACTTTAAGCCAAATATACACATTGGGAGATGAAGATGAGATGGTGGATTATGAATCTACGCCGGTTCAGGAAGGTATGGATTTTAATATGGTATATTACTTACCTGCCGAGTTTCGTGCTACACGTGAAGAAGGGGAGGTAGCCAAGCTGGATTTTGGTCCTAAGATTGCTATCTTCGAGAAGCCAAGAGAACCGATGAAACACTTGAAGCCATTGTACCTCAAAGGTCATATTAACGGATCGCCAGTTGCTAGGATGCTCGTTGATGGTGGTGTTGTGGTAAATCTTATGCCCTACTCGGTCTTCAAAAAGTTGGGGTTAGATGATGATGCGTTGATGAAGACCAATATGGTACTTAATGGATTCGAGCGTAAAGAAAAGACAAAGGCCAAAGGTGTGATATGCATGGAACTCACCGCGGAAAGCAAAACTTTGGCCACCACATTCTTCATCGCTGAGGTGCAAGGTAACTATAGTGTTATATTGGGTCGCGACTGGGTTCATGCTAACCAATGTGTGCCATCTACCATGCATCAATTTTTAATACAATGGATCGATGATGAGGTAGAAATCATTCACGCGGATAATTCGGCTTGTGTTGCTTTGGCCGATGCCTCAGTGGATTGGAATCATCCCGATGTTACTTGCTTAACAGGGCGTGACCTCTCAGAGTTTCAATTCCTTAGTGTTACAAGGAACGACTTCATTCCCATCTCTTTAAAGACGATTGGTGGTAATCGGTTACAAGGTATGATGTGAACCATAAGTTAAAATCAATGGCCGATATAAAATTATCGCCCTAAGCATAAACATAGCCGATACATAATTATCATCTTGAGAAAAATAAATGGCCAATGGAGTGTTGACATCGTCCTTAGAAAAAGCGTTGTGCAAGTTATTTTTCGGCTCACAAGTTTGCCGAAAAACAGGGGAGCATGTGTTGACACCAGATTTTGGCACGGTCAAGACCTTATTTGAAATGACATCAAATGGAGAAGATCTACATGAGAGAGTTCTGTATTGTTGATATGAACATCTTTGAAGTTTGGGCCATCGCCGTCCAATTTCATCTCGAAGGCTGAAACTATGCTCAAAGTACTAAGATCTTATATTCAGAGTACAGTCTGGAGGATTAAGCCCCCAATACGACCTCAAATGGAAAAACTTTCTACATAAGTTGTCTTCGTTTCGTTGAAACGGTCGATTTTAATATAAAAGTCGTCTTAATCCGAGGTCGTATGCAACCTGTGGAGGCAAAACAAGGACTTCGGACGGACCGAGTTGGTTGACTCGGTGAGACCGAGTTGATCCAAGAAATTACAGAAAGTTACAGAAAGTTGGCCGCGCTCGCTCGGTGGGACCAAAGCAAACTAATCGGTGAGACCGAGTTGACCCGGTAAATTACAGAAATTTACAGAGAGTTGGTCACGTTCACTCGGTGGGACCGAAGCAAACCAATCGGTGAGACCGAGTTGATCCGAAAAATTGCCAAAGATTCCTGTTCGAGTTAGGTTAGGGTTTTTGACGTTTTAGATGGACTTTTCAGTCCTTTTCTTGTACGGGAAGTCCAGCCGCCTCATAAATAGATGAGAGGTGACGGCCGATTGAACAACACACAATCGACAAATCAATATACTACTTTTTATCCTAGTTTTTACATCTCTCCCTTATTCTTTCTCTCTCATTCTTCGTTCGTTCTTCGTGTTGAAGGGCAGTGATCCTCGAGGCTCTAGGGGTGAGCGAATCGACCTAGGGCAGCCCATAGCCGCCGCTTCCAGACGGGGTCCCTCCCAGGCGCTTGGGGTTTCGGGTCCTGAAAAGCACCCGCCGGATTGCTTGTGTATCGCTCTTCCGGATGGGTCTCCTCCGACGTGAGCTGCGGTGCATCACCCTCGGCGTTGGAGGTACACGGTGACGTGTTCGTGTGCGAACACTACTCTCCACGTAAGCAAAATTCTTCTCATTCGGAATGGTAGTGGGAGCAAACTCAAGAAAATAATTATCATGTGAGGCATAATCCAATTGAAAACTAAAATCATGATGACAAGTTTCATGGTTATCATTATTCTTAATAGCATACAAGTCATCACAATAATCATCATAGATAGGAACTTTGTTCTCATAATCAATTGGAACCTCTTCCAAAATAGTGGAATCATCACTAAATAAAGTTGACACTCTTCCAAATCCACTTTCATATTCATCACAATAAGATTCAACATCCTCCAAAATAGTGGGATCAATACTACCTAAAGTTGACACTCTTCCAAACCCACTTTCATCAATATAATCATCATAAATAGGAGGCATGCTTTCATCATAATAAATTTGCTCATCAAAACTTCGGGGGTAAAAAATATCACATTCATGAAACATAGCATCCCCAAGCTTGTGGCTTTGCATATCAATAACATCATTGATATTCGAGGAATTCATACTAAAAACATTGCAATCATGCTCATCATTCAAAGATCTAGTACCAAACATTCTAATGCATTCTTCCTCTAGCACTTGAGCACAATTTTCCTTTCCATCATACTCACGAAAGATATTAAAAATATGAAGCTTATGAGACAAACTCAATTCCATTTTTTTGTAGTTTTCTTTTATAGACTAAACTAGTGATATTGTCCTTCTTCTTGTAGACGTTGTTGGGCCTGCAAGTGCACATATTTGTAGGACAGTAGCAAATTTCCCTCAAGTGGATGACCTAAGGTTTATCAATCCGTGGGAGGCATAGGATGAAGATGGTCTCTCTCAAACAACCCTGCAATCAAATAACAAAGGGTCTCTTGTGTCCCCAACACACCCAATACAATGGTAAATTGTATAGGTGCACTAGTTTGGCGAAGAGATGGTGATACAAGTGCAATATGGATGGTAGATACAGGTTTTTGTAATCTGAAATTATAAAAACAGCAAGGTAACAAGTGGTAAAAGTGAGCGTAGAAGTTTTGCAATGGTAGGAAACAAGGCCCAGGGTTCATACTTTAACTAGTGCAAGTTCTCTCAACAATAATAACATAGATATATCATATTAACAATCCCTCAACATGCAACAAAGAGTCACTCCAAAGCCACTAATAGCGGAGAACAAACGAAGAGATTATGGTAGGGTACGAAACCACCTAAAAGTTATCCTTTCTGTTCGATCTACTCAAGAGTTCGTACTAGAATAACACCTTAAGACACAAATCAACCAAAACCCTAATGTCACCTAGATACTCCATTGTCACCTCAAGCATCCGTGGGCATGATTATACGATATGCATCACACAATCTCAGATTCATCTATTCAACCAACACAAAGTACTTCAAAGAGTGCCCCAAAGTTTCTACCGGAGAGTCAAGAATATGTGCCAACGCCTATGCATAGGTTCATGGGCGGAACCCGCAAGTTGGTCACCAAAACATACATCAAGTGGCACATGATATCCCATTCTCACCACAAATAATCACAACAAGACATAAATCAAGTGTTCTCATAAAAGACTCAATCCGATAAGATAACTTCAAAGAGAAAACTCAATTCATCACAAGATAGTAGAGGGGGAGAAACATCATATGATCCAACTACAATAGCAAAGCTCGGGATACATCAAGATCATGCCATAGAGGGAACACGAGAGAGAGAGATCAAACACATAGCTACTGGTACATACCCTCAGCCTCGAGGGTGAACTACTCCCTCCTCGTCATGGAGAGCGCCGGGATGATGAAGATGGCCACCGGTAAAGGATCCCCCCTCCGGTAGGGTGCCGGGAAGGGCTCCCAAGAGGTTTTTGGTGGCTACAGAGGCTTGCGGCGGCGGAACTCCCGATCTATCTTGATATTACATGTTTTTAGGGTACGTAGGCTTATATAGGCGAAAGAAGTCGGTCGGGAGGTCCTCGAGGGGCCCATGAGACAGGGGGGCGCGCCCAGTAGGGGGGGCGCCCCCTATCTGCTGGCTTCCTCGAGGATCTTATGGCATAAACTCCAAGTCTCCAGGATGATATTCTTCCCAAAAATAACGCTGCCGAAGATTTCATTCCGTTTGGACTCCGTTTGATATTCCGTTTCTTCGAAATACTGAAACACGCAATAAAACAACAATATGGGTTGGGCCTCCGGTTAATAGGTTAGTCCCAAAAGTAATATAAAAGTATATAAAAAAGCCCATAATCATTCAAAACAGATAATAAAATAGCATGAATGCTTCATAAATTATAGATACGTTGGAGACGTATCAGAGACTAGGTTGGGTTCTGCTCTAAACACTCCATGTCTATGGCGGAAGGAGCTCATCAACCATCCGAACTGGACGCCTCCGTCTCCTCCTCCTCCTGCTCAGGCGAGTCAGGGCACTCCGCCTCCTCCTCCGCCTGCTCCTCCAGCGAGTGATCAGGGCACTCCGCCTCCTTCTCCGGCGCGTGGGGGCACTCCGCCTCCTTCTCCGCCTGCGCCGGCGTACCCGACCAGCCAGCATCCTCCTTCTCCGCCTCGTCAGCAAGGGCGGAAGAGACCTACCGCCGCTCCGGCTGCTCCAGTGCATCGTAGTCCTTCTCCTCCGCCTCGTAAGCAATGAAAGAAGACAGCCGCAGCCGCTCAGCCTGCTCCGACGTCAAGCAGTACAGCCAGAGGCGGGAGGTAATACAGATTCGATCCATCTCTCAAGACTCCAGAGAAGTTACCATACGAGATGAACGTACAGGAAAATGAGGAGATCTGTCAAGCCCAAGTGAAGGACTACTTTTAAACGCAAAGAGCTAAGAGACATCCACCTCCGGAGGAGAAGATAGATCCGGTGAAAGTGAAGTGCACTTTGGACGCCCTGCAGCGACCACCACCATCTCCGCCGCAAACCAACTATGAGCGCATTACTGAAAAGACACATAAGGAAGCGAAGCGGTCGGGAAGTACTTGTAGTGACAAAAGGTTACACGAACCAAGAAGTGGGAAAAAAATTCCCCAGCTCGGCGAACAAGAGAACCAATCATGCCCCCCTCTCAAGGTGTCTAGCGATATCGTCGCTAATCATCCGGGGGTCTTTCCCAGTACCAATCCTGCAGATTACCTGCCCGACGATGCATATTTTGATACAGTGGAGGTGGAAGAATTCAAATACAAGTACGGGAAGCCTCTCGTCAAAGATGTTACTACTCTAACAACGATGATGCGAAGATTCCATGATTGGTACATGCAAACCTGCAGAAAGTTAGCAGGGGAGAAAAAAATGGATACTTTGATGCTGAAAGTTAAAGAGGATCATCACGACATCGTTGGAATTGAGCAGTTGTTTGTTCCATTTGAGGAGTTCTTCCAGTTTTTCAATCAAAAGACCCTCGACAAATTAACGGTCACTTGCTACTATCTGTAAGTATTACTTCTGTAATTAAGTCTCTATATATAGCTTAGCTCTTTCATTGCATGTATATATAATTATCCTCACTACATTATGCGGGTTGAAGATCGTCGAATGTAGACAAGCTGAAATGTATGATATTGGGTTCATTAACACAAATCTCATAGATCAATTTACGGTTACATCTCATGCGAAAGAAACAGAGGACAACTTGCTACGATCCTTGGTAATAAATCAAAACAAAGATACACTACTCTTTCCTTACAAATTCAAGTGAATCTTACTGTCTTGTGCATATTTGGTTTCCCTTAATTATTACTCGAGGTTATGTAATTGATGAGTTATGCATGTGTGCACAGCTTCCACTATATTCTCCTAGAGATTAAGCTTGAGCAGGGACTAGTAAAAGTCTTAGAATCGAGACAAAAAGATCCCTCTAACTATGCGGACATGTCTAAAATGCTCCAGAAGTAAGTCGAATCGATCATTATCGCACCATATCGGCAACTTTGTTCATTTCAAAATATCAAGTAATTGTTTTCCTTGTCTTGCAGGGTTTGGAAAGTATTCACCGCACAAGTTTCGGAACTGCCACGGGAACTACGATGGAATTACCCGAAAGCAAGTACTACTAGCTAGCTAGTTCCGCGCATCTCCCGTTGATTCTAGCTACTTTCATCATTGCCCATTTATAATGCTTCATTATCAGTTTGATTGACCTCTATTTCTCGTAAAGTGCTTGTGGCAGGAACCCAAGAATAATTACTGTGGATACTACGTCTGCGAGTTCATCTACAACGCGACGACCAAGAATAGGCGGGGCTACTCTAAAAGACAATATGAAGTGCGTAAGAAAAAATATTCACAATTTTATTTTATTACCATCATTTGTGTTGAGTTTCATTCATATATATGTATTGACCCCCTTCTTTAAATTAGATGTGGCAGATGCAGGATGAACTTCTACCACAAGATCGCATGCGAGCAATTCAAGAGGAATTGGTTGGATTCTTTCTTGACCACGTCATCAATAAAGCCGGAGAATACCACCATGCATGTGGAAGTTGAGTTCATATGTTAGGGTATTGTAAGAGATCTTACATATTGTATATATATATATATATACAATAACTTGTTGTTTGACCAATCTCTCGGAGAAGGCTTCTGTATATGTTCATGATGATCTTCTGTACTTAATAGTTTCCTTCATTTGCTTATAGCTAGCTAGCGTGTCGAGTCCTGTCTATACGTAGCGTCGACCAAGCACGAAGATAAGACAGGACACTTTTCTCTATTAACTAGCTAACACAATATATGAAACTCCTAAATTAACCCTACAAAACACCTCACCCCCCTCCCTCTTTCGAAAAAAAACAAAAAACCCAGCACCTGAAATGCTGACGCGTGGAAGCCTTTTGGTTCCGGTTGGTGGCACCAACCGGGACAAAAGGCCCCCTGCCTGGGCAAGCGGCAGCAGCCACGTGGAGTCCCCATCTGTCCCGGTTCCTGGGCGAACCGGGACTAAAGGGACAGGGCTTTAGTAACGACCCTCACGAACCGGCACAAATGGGCCTTTTTCTACTAGTGATAGTTTGACCGTCCAGGTAAACAGAGTCTTGCACCACCAAGCCACTCTTAGTACTGGCTCTATTTATTGAGTGGAAGATGAAAGTACGTTTCATGCGCCGCTCAAGTGCCCTAAGGCATATGCATTACGTATGGCCATAAGGGAGATATGGGATCTACCTGGGTAGGAGGTTTTCAAGCATTCGGGGTCTGATTGGTTTCTTATTCTTTAGGACCAATTGAGTGCTACTCTGCAACACCAAATTATATTTATTTTCTTGAGAGCCTGGCATTTGAGAAATGACTTGATATTTGGCAATGGGAAGGAATCTGTGATATTTTAATGCAAAATGGGTCACTGGGCTAAACCTAACACAAACGACAGCCAGACGGTGAGTACCTGAATGGTAGACCTACTAGAGGAGCGGTGGCCATGAATGTGTCACGGTCATTTTCAGCGAGCAGCAATGTTCGATGTAGACCAGGCAGCACGGTTGCAGTCGAAGAATAGAGGACGTCAATCTTGAGAGGGATGGCCACCGCAGTGATGGCAATGTTATGTCTTGTTGCATTGTTTCAGATTGGTGCTCAGCCTATCTTCACGTGTGCAGCAGTAGAGGCGTCAGTGACCTTGGACAGGAGGTAAGATGCTACGGAAAATTCTCTAGGGTTAAAATGGTGTTTGCACATTATCAAATATTTATTTTCAATCAGCTATACTTACCATATATATGTAGTTAAACTTAAGGGGTAAGAGGTAGCATCTTAAAATTTCTCTTGTTAGGTACTTTGTGATTGGTAGTTACACTGTCATTGCCGCTTGTGTATAGTTATTTGAAGACGAAGGATTTGGAAGCTAACTAACTTCTCACAGCTAATAATTCTAGCAATGAAAAGGGCCTATAGGAGCTCATTTTCTAAATCTTGGACTTTCTCCTCAGTACTAAAGAAATTAAGATTTAAATAAAACCCCTAGAATTTCATTGATTTGAGTGACATGACCATCCGGGCTATCCAGGGATCGGATATAGGTTTTTCTCCTCCTCTAGCTGGACACATCTTGAAAATAAGTTGTTTTCCTATCCCCCTCCTTTAATATCCCTATCTCTCCTGGAAACCTCATGTTGTCAACGGGTTGCAGCTGCACATCACTCTAGTGTCTACCTCACATACAAATATCACGTTTCACTAACAACAATATCATGCCACGAGACATAATCATATCAACACATCTTATATTGAAATAAAATCGTGAACCATCCGCGAAACAAATACTCTCCCCACCCCGTAACATAGCATTAGACATTATTGATTAAATCCAATATGGCACATACTGGATGCAATAACGTCTTGTATTATGCGACGGAGGGAATATTTCGAGATCTTATTGAATGAAATCACACAGCATGGAAAGCACATAGTACATTACAACTTCTTATTGAATCAAATCTGAGTAGTAGCTAGTGTCCAGGGGCTGGACGCTGGCGATGGAGCAGATCCTGCCAGACAGCGGGATCATGGTACTAGTTAGACGAGGCGGCGGCAGATGGTGAGGCCGTCTCCCACCGCGATCTGGCAGACGTCGACACACGGATCAGCGGCGAGCTCGGCGTTGAAGCCCTTGAGGAACTCGGCGATGGACGCGAGGACACTGTCCACAACTACACCAGGGAGGACATCTAACGAAGGCACGGCGATGCCGGCCACAGTGCCGCCCCAGAGCGTGTTGTCGTAGACGATGGTGCCACCGACGCGGACCAGCCGGATCAGCTGCTCATGGTACCGCCCGTAGTTCTGCTTGTCGGCGTCCACAAAGGCGAAGTCGTACTGAGCCACGGGGTCGGCGGCGAGGAGCTCGTCGAGGCGGTCGAGCGCCCTGCCCTCGCGGAAGTCCACCTTGTGCGCCACGCCGGCTTTCTGGATGAAGGGCAGGCCGAGTTCGAAGTCGGTTGATGTCGATGGCCACCACCTTGGCATCCTCCGGCAACGCCAACGCGGTGGCGAGGAGCGAGTAGCCCGTGAACACGCCGACCTCGATCGTGTTCCTGGCGCCCGCTATCTTGATCAGCAATTGCAGCAGTTGGGCCTCCTCCGCGCGTTGACTGCATGATGCCCCTGGATGCACCGACCAATATGAATTCCCTCCGTAGTTTAGATTACTAAAATATTTTTGACAGAGGGAGTATATAATATAGTAGCGTATTACCTCTGGTGCTTGTCGGTGAGGAGGCGCAGGTCGCGCATGCACTCCGGCTCTCGGGGGAACACCGTGGTATCCAGGATGTACTTGTACAGGGCGTCGCTCTTGAGCAGATGCTTGATATCGTAGCTCGCATTGATGTCGCAGCCACCAGCCGCCATTGCTCTTGGTTGGTCCTGAAGAAAAAAAATATCAAAGCACTGGAACACTCTTCTCTTTGTCTCTCACACACAAATTAGCGCACTGATGTAGTGATACTTGCATTGCAATGGGGTTTGGTTTTATAGTGGTTGTTGGACTGGGATACAGGATACCCCACTAGCTAGTGCAGATTGGGTCATCGCACATAGTTCAAAATCCTATCAGACGGAGGGTCGAATCGTCACCTTGCGATGTTGTGCAACAGGGGGGGAGGTGGGGCATTGCACATGATACAGAAAAACGTGTACAATAGATACTACTTAGAAAAGGCTTATATGTGGCCTTAAATTAGTGGCGGGTGATGGGGTAATCTTTTGAAAAGGGCAAAAGCTTTGCCACATTCATTAAATTAGAGAGAATTGTGTTTCGTACATGCCTGAAGGCCACACCCCCCAGAGACAAAAGCCTACTCTCCCGACATTAATTTACACAAACACTTGGCACCCGCCTTGACCCAAGTAGAAGCCTCCTCGCGGATTTTATAGATGATGAAACCCGAAGTCACGAATTTGTTATTGAAGACCCTGGTGTTGTGCTCAATCCAAAGTTATCATGCAACAAGCATCACGAGCCATGCCATTCCCTTGCGGTTGACCTGATTTCAATTCATGAAGTGATCCCACCAAGCGGAGACATTGTTGATTCCCACCGAAGTGCTAGGGTCGGAGCACTGGTGGCCAAGCCAATTGCTGATAGAGCCCCAAATTTGGAGTGAGAAGCGGCACCGGAAGAATAGATGGGCAGCCGACTCCATGGCGGTGCTACATAGAGGGCATAGCCGACAATTGAGCCATCCTCACTTGGCCAAACGGTCCGCCATCCATATCCTGTTTTGAAGAATTAGCCATGCGAAGAACCTGCACTTTGGCGGAGCCCAAGTCTTCCAAACAATGCTACTGAAGTTTGTAGTATTCTGCCCAAGAAATTGGGCCTTGTAAGCCGGTGCGCGGAGTAGCAGCCTGAGGGCGTCAATTTCCAAACAACGGAGTCCTCCCTATCATCTCGACGACATGCACTTGCCTAGTGACTGATTTTTGCTGAGTGCTTATCGGGGACATTAATTCGGCAAAATTTATCCTCTCGAGTGCCCCATAAAATACGCTTGACACACAACATGACAGTGGATAAAATCGACAATTTCAGTAGGGTTAATCTGTCGTAACTATACTTACATTGCACTCCACAGTAATGAGCCAGCACATCGTACGCCTCATCTCTTCCTACGGCCGCTGCCATCATCCCGTGCTGTTCATGCGGGCACCCATCCGTGCAGTGAACGCATGCATGATTGTTGTAGCTAAGCTCTGCCTGATGAAACCCATCCATTTGTGCAGTTCAGATGGCCTTATGCTCGTACAGTACTAGTTAGCTGGGAGGGTTGCTGATCCGCGTGCAGAGTTGTTGACACCCTCCCTCCACCCCCAAGTGTTAGTTAGCTGGCGTAGCCGCGCGTGCCGTGTTGTTGATCTACATGCATGCCCCCTTGATCTTGACAGGACAGCTACCATTACATTGGTGCATGCACAGATGCACTACCCGTCCCGTCCACACATGCTTGCTATGCCAATCTGTGCGACTGTTGCTGAAGCGGACGGAGCATGGGGACAAACCAAGGATAGCCTTGATTAATAAGACAATTCGTCTCCATGCTCGTATGCTTACCGGCCCATTATTTGTCCTACGATGCGCGTGACTTCTAGATGATACCGTGCACAGGATGGTGCTATTATGATACATCTATCACACCCTCTTAACAAAAACTGTGAGATGTATATATCACACAAGTTTTGATGGTGCTATTAAGGATTATTTTTAAATATTTTTCGCCATAGCTTTGAAGGTGAATAGGCATTTGCTTCATCGCTTGACCTTGAATTTTTTTTCTACACTCAACATACGCCGTAGAATCTTCCCCGCCCAAAATTAGCATTTTTCTGGGTTCGTTTGTTATATTTAAGTCATTAATTTCAAATGCGAGTACTGAAATAGTGCATAAATATGGTTACAACAAATGAAAAGTAATTTCAAAGATCTATGTGGCAAGAGTCAACCACGACCGTCAAGTTTATTGGATTATAATATTAAAAATGTAAATTAAGTTAGAAAAACCTAATACTTGCCATGATTTCAATCTATGACCCAAGTATGTTGTGGAAAAATTTGAGAAGGCTTCACAACAGTTGGCATGTACGCAGTTTATATATCAATCATCTCAAAGGAAAAATTGTGCGGTAGGAATGAATACGTCAGCTTTGAAGGTGAATTAATCACTGTTACAGGAGTGCCTAGCAGTGGCGGGTGGGAAAACGAATGCAGTGGCGGGCAAGGCCCCCAGGGCGGCCTGATCACCGGCTCGAATCAGAAAGCTGTTGAAAAAGACACGTACTGGAAGGATCAAGACGGCATTCGACGAGCGCAAATTGGTCGACCCCGACTTCGCCAACTTTCACATGGATCGCGGTGAGAAGGCCATGGCGAACCATTGGGCGACCATCCAGACGGCATGCAACAAGTGGCGCGGGATTCAAGACGAGGTCGCGGCTCGTCCGGAAAGATGCGCTAACGTTGAGTTGTATGGCCATCGATCGCCGGCCCAGTTCTTCACCGTGTACTTCACCAACAATTTTTTGTCTTCGCATGTGCAGATGGTTCAGGTGTTCAACATGTTTCGCCAGGACAACAGCGACCAAGAATTTAAGTTCCTTCACGTGTTCACCAGGATCGAGTCGTGCAAGTGGAGGGAGTGCCGACTCGCTCTCGCCAAGGCAAGGAGACCTACAAGCCGGACGCGCCTGTCCCTGCGGCGGCAAAAGGGCGCCCTGATGGCAACATGACAGCCAAAGCGGTGAGGGACACGGAGCCCACTGCCGAACGGCTACAATCTTCGATCGAGCAGTGCATCGCCGACGCCAAGAACAACGCCGCCAAGAGGAAGGAGAAATCCGACGCTAGGTGGTCGTCGTTGATGACGAAGTAGGACGTCAAGCTTGACCTTCTCAAGACCAACGTCGCCACGAAGAAGAGGAACACCGACCTGGCGCTTGATGGCGGCAGGCATGTCGACGATGGACGAGTAGGTGAAAGCGTGGTACCTGGCGGAGCGCGGCCTCATCTTGACCCAGATGCCCGGGCTGGCGGCGACAACCGCCCCTACGCCCACGGCGACAACACCAACGACGACGCGCAGCCCGAGCAACGAAGCGGTGCCGAGGCCGACGACCAGCCCCAGCACAGAAAGCCACGCTGATGCCGAGCCCGACTACGCCCACGCCGACCCCGGCCAGTCCTGCAGCAGAGGAGTCTGCCGTTTGATGCGTTACATGTCTATGATTCCTTCCTTACGATCGCCGAACTTTTAGGTATGTTTGCTCGCCGAACTTATGGCATGATGATCGCCGAACCTATGGCGTGTTTTGGCAGGGTGGGAAAGACTAGCTCAAATTTTTTGGGCGTCTGGGGCCGAAACCTGGGTGCGCGGCTTGAAACATGATCGCCCTAGGGCAAAAAAACTGCCGTCACAAACGCCAAAAGGCATTCGCCGGGTGCGCTGGAGGGTCAAACTCGGCTCGAGATGCTCTTATTGGGGCGGGCCCAAAACGACCTTTACGTGAGTACCTCCAGGCAAACTGGCGGTACAACGTGGAGTTCGCCAGCTAGCGTGGTTACTGGACAGGAACCGCCAGCCCCGTACTCTCAGAGGCTTGTTCGCGGTGGCCGGCGTACAGTAGACATTAGAGAAGGTATTTGTTCCCTTTTTCATGTGGTTTGTGGGGATCGATGTGGGTAATAGAGTGTGAGCCTTGTGTAACAAAGACCACCAAATCCAAACATATAGTTAATCCAGATTTCTTATAAATCGCGGCGAACTCGTTCTCAAGGGTCCTATAGAATGTTATCATCCTGAATTGCTGGTTTTTGACCATCATAATTTATCAGATGAAGCTTGGTGTCTCTAGTGAGGTGCTGCGAGTTATTTAAATCATATGGCTCTAGCTGTTAACAAACAGCGGGCCTTGATCTTGTTGTCCTTGTGCAATGTCTGGCACCAGCGAAGCATTGGTATGATCTACTCCTTGTTGTCGATGCAAACTAAGAAATTAAACTCAGTTATTCTGTGCCATGTTGTCGATGCAAACTAAAAACCATTGAGTTTGCCATGATTAAAACAAGAAACGTTAACATAGCTAAACTATACATAGCTGTACCACCATGATATGTACGGAAGGCTACAGCCGAGAGCTTAATTAGAGTTTAAACTCTCAACGAACTTGCACAATATCTCATGAGCGCATGAGCTTCGGCATCCGACCATCGCATCAATAGCAGGTACGTACATACCCATCTACTATATTTGTGCTGGAATTTCGTTTGCATCAGTAACATAGAAGGTGTATATATCCACCATCAATCACTTCATTGTGTGCAAATTCTCCTAATCTTGTATCATTAATGACAGCTCAAGTCGATTTTAGCTTCTAATAAATAGGTCTACCAAGGTTGGTTGCACCGGTTAAAATAGTGTATAGCTTTGTCACATGAAAATAATGCTGCTAGATTCATTAAAGAAAAGTTCCTTTACATCATTATACTTCTAATATAAGAAATGTTAACATATATTACCTTTGTAACTAAATATACTACGTTTTTGCAATCCAAATTAAACTGCAAAGACGTCTTATATTTAGTTATAGAGGTACTACTATATTATATAGCTGGCCAAATGGGCCGGTCCAAATAGGCCAGCCCGCGAGCACGTTGGCACGGCCCACCATGGCCAGGCATGGCACGGCTAAACGGGCAATGCCCGGCACGCGACACGCCTTGGGTCATGCCTGGACCTGGAGCCTGGGCACGCGGGCCGGCACGGCACGGCCCGTTTATTTTTTTATAATTTTCAGAATTTTTTATATATATGTATACCTAAATATAGCCCAAGAGGCTGAAAATGTGCAGCCCAACATACTAAATGGGCCAACGGGCCGGCCCGTTTACTAATGAGGTCGTGTCTGGGCTAAGGAGCAGCGCCCGTGGGCCGGTATGGCACGGCCCGGATATTAAACGTGCCATGGCGGGCCGTGACGGGCCAGGCACGATTAGCACTTACCAGGCCGGCCCGTTTGGCCAGGTCTGCTATATTACTAGAAATATGCTATAGCGTGATATTAGTGAGGCACTGTACATTGATTTATTTAGCGAGACAATTCCCTACATGCTATAGCGTGCTATTTCTTTCATTGGATATATGAGTTATATTTTTCATTTTTGCATATTTGTGCAATTCCTGGATTTTTCTTTTAATGCTTAATAATTTTCTTACTGCAATCTACATTTCCTTTGTAGTCAACGCTGTAAAGAATCCCTGTAGACACACTGGTCACCTACTGCGCGACCTAGCTATAGCGGCATCAAAGTAGAAGCAAATGGCTGAGGCAGTGATTCTGTCAGCCATAATAAAGATTGGCGTTGTTCTAGGGAATGAAGCAATAAAGCAGGCTAGCTCACATTTTAAAAAGTTTATTACACAGCTAACAGAGCTTCAGGGCAGCATGGGCCGGATCAGAAGGGAGCTCAGATTAATGCATGGATTTCTTTGCCAAGTGAACATGTGGAATCGGAAGAATCAGGCCTATGAAATTTGGGTTCAAGAGTTGAGAATGGTTGCTCACGGGATTGAGGACATTGTCGATGACTATTTGTATCTTGTTAGTCATAAACATGATACTGGACTGGGCGCCTATCTGAAGAACAGAATTAAGCGGCCATATGTGTTGTTGTCTTTGAATAGGATAGCTTCATTGGTTAAGGAAGCAGAGGTCAATCTCGTGCACCTCTTCCAGGCTAAAGATAGGTGGGTTCCAATGGTAGGTGGTGGGGATTCCAGTGGCTCGAGTTACTTTGTTGAGAGGTCCCAACATCTCACAAGCATTTCACGTTCCCTTGGTGAAGAAGATCTTGTGGGGGTGGATAAAAACAGAGGAAAACTTGAGCAGTATTTGGTAGGTGATGATTTGGCACGCTCTGTGATAGTGCTGCATGGAATGGGAGGGCTTGGTAAAACAGCTTTGGCTGCCAATGTCTACAAGAAGGAGAGGGAAAAGTTTGAATGCCATGCCTGGGTCTCCATCTCTCAAACTTATTCCATAAAAGATGTTCTGAAATGTCTAATTACTGAACTTTATAAAGGCAGAAAAGATACACCAAAAAACATGGACATTAATGGCCTTCAAGATGAATTGAGGACCTTCCTACAGGTCAAGAAATATTTGATCATATTGGATGATGTTTGGGCTCCGGAAGCTCTCGAATACCTATTGGGAGCACTCGCTCATAATCGGAGGAGGAGTAGAGTACTTGTGACAACACGCATTGATGGTGTAGCTCACCATGCTCTCCAAGACCAGAAGATAACAATTGAAGCCCTACCAAAAGATGACTCATGGAAGCTCTTCTGTAAGATGGGGTTTTCCAAAGATACAAATTATAAATGCCCTGATGAACTGAGAGAATTAGCACAAGAAATTGTCAGCAAGTGTAAAGGCATACCTCTTGCAATTGTAGCTGTTGGTAGGCTCCTCTTGATGCGCGACAAGACCAGAGAGGAATTCAAGCGAATACGTAACCAGCTCGAATGGGAGCTAGTTAACAATCCAAGGATGGAACATGTCAGGAATATTCTTTATTTGAGTTTCAGCTACCTTCCGACACATCTGAAAAGTTGTTTCCTATACTGCAGCTTATTTCCAGAAGACCATCCTTTCTATAGAAAAAAGCTTGCACGGCTATGGATAGCGGAGGGGTTCATCGAGGAAAGGGGTGTAAGCACATTAGAAGAAGTGGCAGAAGGTTATATGCAGGAGTTGGTTCACAGAAACATGCTACAACTTGTTGCAAGGAATTCATTTGGTAGGATAAAGAAATTTAGAATGCATGATATTATACGTGAATTAGCAGTTGACTTGTCCCAGAGTGACTGTTTTGGTGTTACATATGAGGAAGACAAATGTGGAGGGTATCTTGAGAATGGTGGGCGTCGATTGGTAGTACACAAACTAAAGAGGGATGTTCCGCAATCAATTTCAAGTATACACCAGCTACGATCCATGACAGTATTGGACAATAATATGCCATCATTCACTCTACTGCCTCTGTTATGTGAGAAGTCACGATATATGACAGTGCTAGAATTAAGTGATCTACCTATCATGACGATTCCATATGCTATTGGGGATCTGTTCAATCTTCGCCATTTGGGTCTGCGTAATTCAAAAGTGAAGATGCTCCCAAATTCTATTGAGAAGCTCTCAAATTTGTTGACACTGGACATTTGTAATTCCGAGGTAAATGTGTTGCCTATTGGGATCGTGAGATTGAAGAAGCTTAGGCACTTATTTGCTCAGATATGGAATGATCCATCTCATGCAGCTCTCCATGTGTTCAGTGGTGTAGTCATCTCCAAGGGTCTTGGTAACCTAACAAATCTGCAGACACTACATGCACTGCAAGCACAGGATGAGTCAGTTAGACAACTGGGAGAGCTGAGGCAACTGAGAAGCCTGAGAGTATTGAATGTGAAGGGAACCAACTGTGCACGTCTCTGCGAGTCTCTAGTTCAGATGCAATTTTTGTCCTACTTAGATGTGATTGCAAATGATGAGAATGAGGTTCTACAGTTGAATGCCCTCCCGCCAAACCTGCAAAAGCTACGTTTGAGAGGGCAATTAGACACCGAGACTTTACATGAGTCCTCTCTCTTGCGAGAGGGAAATCAAAACTTGTATTCACTGGGTCTATATTGGTCAAGGCTGCTAAAAGACCCCCTGCCATCCCTTTCTCAGTTGAAAAATTTGACGGAGCTATTCTTCACCAATGCATACAATGGAGAGCAGCTAGTATTTCACAAGGAGTGGTTCCCCAACCTGAAGACTCTTCAGTTACAAGACCTTCCTCGTCTGAAGCGGCTAGAGATAGAGGACGGTGCTTTGGCGACTCTGGAAAAACTATTCCTAGTCAACCTCAACACCATGATGGAGGTCCCACCTGGCATTGAGTTTCTCGTGACCCTCCAGTATCTAGCCTTTCAAGAAATCACTTCAGAATTTTTGACGCTGCTGGACCAATGTCCTAGAGTGCCCCAGTTCTGGTATTCTCTCTGAGTCTGACTGCTGCCTTCTGATCTGCCAGATCTGTATGTAAGTCACCCAGCTGTCAACAGTTATCTGCATTAGTGCCTCGTTCCCTCGTGCATTTTATTTACTAGCATAACATGTCTTGATGCCGAGTTGTTGGCTCTACATATAGGTCGCCGGACTGAAGGAAGTACAATGGTGTTTCAGGACTCTCCCCCGCTAGCTCCTCTTGTCAAAGATTCGACTCTGTTCCACACGGTGCTCCGCTTTCGTGCTACTATTTTTTGTTTGCAAAAACGGCTAGGCACCATGTCTGTGGGTTTACTGTTTTTGAAGTGTGTTTTATGTCTTTGTAATAACATGGTACTTCTTGTAATTATAGAATGCCATTGGGTTGTGGTTTGATATTTCTTACTTTAATCACAAATTTCTCCTTTCGACTATGTTGTTCGGTGTGCTTGTGATCTGTATGCTATGACACTTTTGCTTATATATTTCAATTGTAGTGAGTGTTAAATAATTGAAAACATTTATTGACCTACGTACTACAATGGTTTGTAATTTCATAATGCTAGGACATTAATTAGTGTTCACTGTCATCTTTTGTTGCTATCCGTGATGCTTGAAATCGTACCAGCTTGTATGTGCCCTGATTCGATGATCATTTGGATCCCAGTTTAATTTCTGTACTATATTCTTTCATCTAAAAATTGTGTAATTATTAATCATTCGGAGCAGCAAATTGTTACTATACTCAGGGTAAGGGCTGTGTGCATGGATTTATCCATTTAATTCCTGTTCTCAACTCTTCAGGTTTAAAAGCACCAGCTAATGAGTTGTACTATGCTTGTAGACAGCGTCTGAACTTGCCCCTTTTCGAGTCCAATCTCAAAGGGGTGCTCTTGTAAAACAAGGGAATTGAGAGGTTCTGGCTCACCTCAATGGAAGGGCCGCGGTCGTATATTTATACTCAGAGAATCAAGTACATATCGATTATCTAGGATCTTGTAACAATATACAACAGAACGAGCCTATCTGTAGTTAGGATCGTCACCTCTAACTACCTATACTTGGACTACAAGTTCAGCTAAGATACTATACAGCTTTGGTTGTTTAATACACCCCCTCAATCACAATTCTCAACCAGTCAGGTTGAGATTGTGTCGAAGCAACCAAAGTTGTTGTACTCCAATTGGCTTGGTCAATCCATCCACTAGTTTGTCTTGTGTAGGTATGAACCGAATCTCCAAAGCCTTGTGTGCAACTCGTTCTCATACAAAATAGAAGTCAACCTCTATGTGGTTAGTCCGTGCATGGAACACAGGATTAGAGAGGTATGTAGTGCCAAGATGTCACACTAGAGAACAGGTGCATGTGCCTGATAGACTCCAAGTTCTCCAAGCAAAGACTGTAGCCAGATAATCTCAGTTGTAGCATTAGCTAATACCTTGTACTCTGCGTCCCTTTAAACCTGCAGAAGCTACGTTTGAAAGACCATTAAACGAAGAGACTTTACACGAGTCTCCTCTCTTCCAAGTTGGAGGTCTAACGTTGCATGTACTGGGTCTATATTGGTCAGGACTAATAGTAGACCCTCTGCAATCCTTTTCTCAGTTGACAAATTTGACCGAGCTCTTCTTCACCAATGCATATAACGGAGAGCAACTGGTATTTCGCAAGGAGTGGTTCCCCAACCTGAAGACTCTTTAGTTAGTAGACCTTCCTTGTCTGAAGCGGCTAGAGATAGAGGAAGGTGCTATGGCCACTCTGAAAAAACTATTCCTAATCAACCTGAACAGTATGACGGATGTCCCACCTAGCATTAAGTTCCTTAAACCCTCCAGTATCTAGACATTCAAGAAATCACCCCAGAATTTCTTACTTTGCTGCACAGCTGTCCTAAAATTGGTGGTATGCGCCGGTTCTTGTATTCTCTAAGAGATCTCGAAACAGGCTCTCGCCCCACTTTATATATATAAAGCAAAAACACCAAAGATACATGGCCGAATGATACAATGCGGTGAGGAGATCTTCTGGGACAGCAGATCCCTATATAACAGGCCAACATAAATGCACGCGACTCTGCTGCCGACACACTAGCACAGGACTAACAGATTATAACGCCATGACACCGCCTAGAACACCTAGCCTCCATGACAATGCCCTCAAGAGGGGAACGCGAGCACCGCCGCTGCTGAGCCCAAGGTGGACAAGGTTTTCACCCGGAGACTGTGACAAGGAGAGAAGAAACACGACGACGTCTTCAAGAACCTAACGGCACCCGCAGATGTCGTCGTCGCCCATGCCAAAGCATTGAGCTTTCGCTCGGCAGCTCACCCGTGCCACCACGGGGCACCCAGACCAGACATGGCGAGAACCGGCATCCAGATCCGGATCTGGGAAACAACAGGTTTGCCCAGACCACCCTCCACTATCACTAGTAGAAAAGGGGGCAATGGTCCAGGCCGGTCCAGCCCATTAGTCCCGGTTCAATCCAGAACCGGGACCAATGGGAGCATTTGACCCGGTTCGTGAGCCCCGGGGGCCGGCCGGACCACGTGGGCCATTGGTCCCGGTTGGTGGGGCGAACCGGGACCAATGGGCCGCACTCCTGGCCCACCACAATTGGTCCCGGTTGGTGGCATGAACCGGGACCGAAGGCAAACCTTTAGTCCCGGTTCGTGCAACTAACCGGGACCAATGGTGGTGCCTATATATACCCCCCTCGCGCAAGAGCAGAGCACACTGCTCTGTTTTTCTGGCCGAGGGGGAGAGGTTTTGGTGGTGCTCTAGCTCACCTCCTATGCACACAAGGTGTTCGATGGAATGCTCGAGCCACACTACTTAAGGTTTCTCCTCTCCAAGCTCGACCGCCAAGCTCCATTTTCCTCCATATTTGTCTAGGTTTAGCGGTCCGTCACGCCCCGTCCTCGTCTTCAACGTCGTCGATCACCCGCACCGATCTCATCGCCGGCACCACCGTGGTGAGCCTCTTGTTCTTATCTTCTTTCTGAAAGGAAAAATATTCTTATTTGTATGTTTAGATAGATATATACTTGTATAATTTTCTTACTTTTATTATTGCATCTTATATAGTGCGATGGTTTTGGTATCCGCCCCCGTCGGCCCTCGTCCTGTCTATGATTCGGATGTGGTATATATTATCTTTTCATAACTATTGGTTCATTTATTGTTTATGACAATTATGCCGACCAACGTGACATAGATTTTATTCATCTAGGAGGTTGTTGAACCGGAAATTCCAACCGACCCTATTGTCGAGAGGTTAAATTTAGTTGAAGAAGAAAACAATTTGTTAAAGGAAAAAATTAGAAAAATTGAGGAGGAGAAGATGATATTGGAGTTGCATGTTGCGGATGTCGTCGATGATCACAAGATCAAGATGGATGCAATGCGCTTGAAGATTAGAAAGATTAGAAAATATGCCATTCATACCGAGGCTTGGTATCATTATGCCGTTGGATCAGTTGTTACATTGGTTGCGATTATGATCGCATTTGTTTTCGCATTGAAATGTTTTACATAGTTTCAGTGTATGGTTTAATTAATTTAGATGCTCTGCAGAGCTTTATGTTGTTAGATGAGAACTATGTATGTACTTTGGTTTTAATGTGATGATGAACTTCTATTAATTTGGTCACTTAATTATCTATTCATGATGTTCTGTAATGATTTTTGACACACTTAATTATATATAATGCACACAGATGAACCGGCAATGGATGTACGGTTCAAGACACACCTCCGAGTACATTAAGGGCGTGCATAATTTTCTCGAAGTGGCTGAGGCAAACAAGCAGAATGGTTTTATGTGTTGTCCATGCCCTATATGTGGGAATACGAAGTCTTACTCTGACCGGAAAATCCTCCACACCCACCTGCTTTACAAGGGTTTCATGCCACACTATAATGTTTGGACGAGGCACGGAGAAATAGGGGTTATGATGGAAGACGGCGAAGAAGAAGAGTACGATGACAACTATGTGCCCCCTGAATACGGTGATGCTCCAGAAGATCAAGAGGAACCAGACGATGTGCACGATGATGCTGCAACGGGCGAAGCTGCTGAAGATCAAGAGGAACCAGACGATGTGCCCGATGATGATGATCTCCGCCGGGTCATTGTCGATGCAAGGACGCAATGCGAAAGTCAAAAG
Organism: Triticum aestivum; assembly: GCF_018294505.1. Taxonomy (NCBI): domain Eukaryota; kingdom Viridiplantae; phylum Streptophyta; class Magnoliopsida; order Poales; family Poaceae; genus Triticum; species Triticum aestivum. The sequence continues at coordinate 10,935,051 of NC_057795.1, read as the reverse complement.
GAGAAGCTGAAGTTCGATCGCATGCTAGAGGACCACAAAAAAGGGTTGTACCCCAATTGCGAAGATGGCAACACAAAGCTCGGTACCGTACTGGAATTGCTGCAGTGGAAGGCAGAGAATGCTGTGCCTGACAAAGGATTTGAGAAGCTACTTAAAATATTGAAGAAGAAGCTTCCAAAGGATAACGAATTGCCCGACAGTACATACGCAGCAAAGAAGGTCGTATGCCCTCTAGGATTGGAGGTGCAGAAGATACATGCATGCCCTAATGACTGCATCCTCTACCGCGGTGCGTACAAGGATCTGAACGCATGCCCGGTATGCGGTGCATTACGGTATAAGATCAGACGAGATGACCCTGGTGATGTTGACGGCGAGCCCCCCAGGAAGAGGGTTCCTGCGAAGGTGATGTGGTATGCTCCTATAATACCACGGTTGAAACGTCTGTTCAGAAACGGAGAGCATGCCAAGTTGATGCGATGGCACAGTGAGGACCGTAAGAAAGACGGGAAGTTGAGAGCACCCGCTGACGGGTCGCAGTGGAGAAAAATCGAGAGAAAGTACTGGGATGAGTTTGCAAGTGAGCCAAGGAACGTATGGTTTGCTTTAAGCGCGGATGGCATTAATCCTTTCGGGGAGCAGAGCAGCAATCACAGCACCTGGCCCGTGACTCTATGTATGTATAACCTTCCTCCTTGGATGTGCATGAAGCGGAAGTTCATTATGATGCCAGTTCTCATCCAAGGCCCTAAGCAACCCGGCAATGACATTGATGTGTACCTAAGGCCATTAGTTGAAGAACTTTTACAGCTGTGGAATGGAAACGGTGTACGTACGTGGGATGAGCACAAACAGGAGGAATTTAACCTAAAGGCGTTGCTGTTCGTGACCATCAACGATTGGCCCGCTCTCAGTAACCTTTCAGGACAGACAAACAAGGGATACCACGCATGCACGCACTGTTTACTTGACACCGATAGTATATACCTGGCAAGCTGCAGGAAGAATGTGTACCTGGGCCATCGTCGATTTCTTCCGACCAACCATCAATGTCGAAAGAAAGGCAAGCATTTCAAAGGCGAGGCAGATCACCGGAAGAAGCCCGCCATGCGTACCGGTGATCACGTACTTGCTATGGTCAATGATTTACACGTAATCTTTGGAAAGGGTCCCGGCGGACTAGCTGTTCCGAGTGACGCTGGGGGACACGCACCCATGTGGAAGAAGAAATCTATATTTTGGGACCTACCCTACTGGAAAGACCTAGAGGTCCGCTCTTCGATCGACGTGATGCACGTGACGAAGAACCTTTGCGTGAACCTGCTAGGCTTCTTGGGCGTGTATGGGAAGACAAAAGATACAGCTGAGGCACGGGAGGACCTGCAACGTTTGCACGAAAAAGACGGCATGCCTCCAAAGCAGTATGAAGGTCCTGCCAGCTATGCTCTTACCAAAGAAGAGAAGGAAATCTTCTTTGAATGCCTGCTTAGTATGAAGGTCCCGACTGGCTTCTCGTCGAATATAAAAGGAATAATAAATATGGCAGAGAAAAAGTTTCAGAACCTAAAGTCTCATGACTGCCACGTGATTATGACGCAACTGCTTCCGGTTGCATTGAGGGGGCTTCTACCGGAAAACGTCCGATTAGCCATTGTGAAGCTATGTGCATTCCTCAATGCAATATCTCAGAAGGTGATCGATCCAGAAATCATACCAAGGCTAAGGAGTGATGTGGTGCAATGTCTTGTCAGTTTCGAGCTGGTGTTCCCACCATCCTTCTTCAATATCATGACGCACGTCCTAGTTCATCTAGTTGACGAGATTGTCATTCTGGGCCCCGTATTTCTACACAATATGTACCCCTTTGAGAGGTTCATGGGAGTCCTAAAGAAATATGTCCGTAACCGCGCTAGGCCAGAAGGAAGCATCTCCATGGGCCATCAAACAGAGGATGTCATCGGGTTTTGTGTTGACTTCATTCCTGGCCTTAAGAAGATAGGTCTCCCTAAATCGCGGTATGAGGGGAGACTGACTGGAAAAGGCACGCTTGGAAAGGACTCAATAATATGCAGGGACGGATATTCTTGGTCTCAAGCCCACTACACAGTTCTACAGAACTCTACCTTGGTGACCCCGTATGTCGATGAACACAAGAACAGTCTGCGCTTCAAACACCCGGAGCAGTGCGACGACTGGATTACATGTGAACACATCAGGACTTTCAGCAGTTGGTTGGAAGCACGTATCAGAGGTGACAACACTGTTTGTGATGAGCTGTACTTGTTATCCAGGGGACCATCTTTGACTGTATTGATTTGGAAAGGATACGAGATAAATGGGAATACATTTTACACGATTGACCAAGATCAAAAGAGCACCAACCAAAACAGCGGTGTCCGCTTTGATGCAACAACCGAGAGGGGAAAGGACACATATTATGGTTACATAGTGGACATATGGGAACTTGACTACGGACATGATTTTAAGGTCCCTTTGTTTAAGTGCAAATGGGTCAATCTGTCAGGAGGCGGGGTACAGGTAGACCCACAGTACGGAATGACAACAGTGGATCTGAAAAATCTTGGGTACACTGACGAACCGTTCGTCCTAGCCAATGATGTGGCACAGGTTATCTATGTGAAGGACATGTCCAGCAGACCGAGAAAGAGAAAAGATAAGGAAGCAAATACATCATACGATGAGCCAAAGCGCCACATAGTTCTTTCAGGAAAAAGGGACATCGTGGGAGTGGAGGACAAGACAGACATGTCTGAAGATTATGAAAAGTTTCATGAAATTCCTCCCTTTAAAGTCAAGGCTGACCCCAGCATCCTGATAAACGATGAAGATTATCCATGGTTACGGCGCAATAAGCAAATGACACAAGCGAAGAAAAAGTGAAGACTTTCTCCCGCAACTATTATGATGATACCATGCCAACTTTGTAACTGACGAGTATGATACCATTGTTCGTTTTGTACATGCACATGCTATGTGTGGGTCAATTTATGATACCATGCCAACTTTCAACTTTTTCAGAGTTCATTTGAAATGCTTTAATGTCTTATGGTTCGGCCCTCGTAATAATTAAAAATAGCAACAATAAGTATTTTGTTTTAAGTAGAAACAAAATAAAATTAATAAAGTAAGAAAGAAAACAAAAAAACAAAAAAAGTGGAAATTTATAATTTTCTTAAAACTAAAAGCAAAAAGAATTAAAAAATAAAGCAAAAAACAAAAGAAAATAAATAATGCAGAAAACAAAACAAAAAAACAACAATAAGTATTTTGTTGTAAGTAGAAACAAAATAAAATAAATAAAGCAAGAAAGAAAACAAAAAAAAGTGTTTTCAAATTTGAAAAGTAATGGCACTAACAGAAAGTTTATAATTTTCCTAAAACTAAAAGCAAAAAGAATTAAAAAATAAAGCAAAAAACAAAAGAAAATAAATAATGCAGAAAACAAAACAAAAAAACAACAATAAGTATTTTGTTGTAAGTAGAAACAAAATAAAATAAATAAAGCAAGAAAGAAAACAAAAAAAAGTGTTTTCAAATTTGAAAAGTAATGGCACTAACAGAAAGTTTATAATTTTCCTAAAACTAAAAGCAAAAAGAATTAAAAAATAAAGCAAAAAACAAAAGAAAATAAATAATGCAGAAAACAAAACAAAAAAATGGAAAAAAATAAAAATAGCAACAATAAGTAAAGAAAACAAAAAACAAAAAAAGTGCCCCCTACTGGGCCCCCACGGCCTGAATACGACTTGAATCCCTACTTTGGACCAGGATTCAGGCCCGCAGAAGGCCCAGAAGGCCCATCAGGCAAAGCAGTAGCAAGTAGGCCCATAAGCCTGCAGTAGAGAGGAGTTCAAGAGGGGAGCGGCAGTGGGGCTTATAAACTACTGCGCTCCCCTCTCAACTAGCGAGGTGGGACTAAACTTTGGCCCCGATGCGGGCAGCACAGGGGCCTTTGGTCCCGGTTGGTGGCACCAACCGGGACTAAAGGGGGGGCATTGGTCCCGGTTGGTGCCACCAACCGGGACTAAAGGCCGCAGCTTCCCGCCCTTTGGGCTGCCGAAAAAGAGGCCTTTGGTCCCGCTTGGTGGCACCAACCGGAACTAAAGGCGGAATTAGTCCCGGTTGGAGCCACCAACCGGGACCAATGCTCCTTGTATATAAGTAGCACTTCGCAGTTTTGCAGAGTTCATCGCCACCAGTTGCCCCCCGACGACGCCGAGCACATCGACGCCGCCAAGCTGCCCCGACACCGCCCGCCGTCCCCGCCGTCGTCGTCGCCGTCGCCCGCGCCCGTCGTCATCGCCGGCCTCCCCGAGCCGCGCCGTCCTCCCCGAGCCCGCGCCGTCCTCCCCGAGCCCGCGCCCGCCGTCGTCGCCGCCAGGCTCCCCAGTCGCTGTCGCCCGCCCCCGCGCCCCGCGCCTCGAGCCCCTGCCCCGTCGCCGTCGCCCGCCCCCGCGCGCCGCCACCGCTGTGAGCCGCCACGCCGCACCGGCTCTATTTTTTTTTCATTTTTATTAGTTTAATTTTTTTGTTCAATGTATATATATATGTGTATGTATGTGGCTATATATATATGCGGCTCTGTTTTTTTTCATTTTTATTAGTTTAGTTTTTTTGTTCATATATATATATATAATGTATATGTGTATGTATGTGGCTATGTGTATGTAATGTTCAAAAATTGTTCAGATTATGTTTTTGTTGATATATGTATTTATTGTTCATATGTGTATTAATGTTTTCATATATGCAAAAGATAGATTTTTAGAAAAGTTAGGTTTTTTTTCTGTTCATAGATTTTTTTTGGTGATATTAATTATTGTAGAATATGCAAATGTTTGTATATTTATATGAACAATGCATTAGGCAAAACCTTTGTTTTTTTTCGAAATTTTCTATTTGAACATTTTTTTTAAAACAAGCAATACTAAAAGAATGAGAGGAAAAAGGAAAATAAGAAGAGGAAGAAAGGAGAAAAAGAGGAGAGGAAGAAGAGGAGAAATAAATAAGAAGAGGAAAAAAGAAGAAAAAGAAGAGGAGAAGAAGAAAGGAATAGAGGAGAAAGAAGAAATTCTATTTTTTCTTCTTCTCCTCTATTCCTTTCTTCTTCTCCTCTTTTTTTTCTTCTTTTACTTCTTCTTCTTCTTCCTTCTTCCTTCTTCCTCTTTTCTTCCTTTTCCTTAATTATTTTCCTTTCTCGAGGGAGAAGAAGAAAAAGAAGAGGAGAAGAAGAAAGAAAGGAAAGGAGAAAGAAGAAACTTCAACACGAGGGGGTGGTACCGATACCCCCTCCCCGATAACATTATTTTCCCATGTATATGTATGTCGCGTCGTTGTCGATATAACCCCCTCTAGATACAACTGCAGCACCCCCCTCGGCCCTCTCGCTCGACCAAAACTCTCGAGGACACCCAAACCCTAGAGAGAAAACGATGTTGCAGGTCTCCTACGTACCCCCTCCCGCCGCGCCCCTACCCGACAAATTAACTCTCTCGAGGCCACCCAAATTTATCAAGTTAAAAGAGCGTTATCGTCGAGGCCACCCCAAACCCTTGAAGCTTTGTGTCGAGGCGACCCCAAACCCTAGAGAAGCAGCGTCGAGGCCACTAACATGATTCCTTATTGTGATTAGCTAGCTAGTTCTACGTTTGCCACTATGTACCATGTTTGAATAATAATTGACATGTTGTCAATATTTGCAGAAACTATGGAGCACTCCCGAGACGAAGAAACAGAAGCGATGTTGGGGGAAATAATCGCAAATGGAAGTGATGATGTTGCGTCATTTCTCATCGACACCGTTGGTCAGCTGGATGAAGAAGAGGGCTATGATTATGATGGCTTCGACCCATTAATGCCGGTACAAGAGGAGGACTATGTTCATGATGGCTCCGGTGACACAATGGAGGTACAAGACGAAGGAGACCGTGCTGACTGCTCCGGTCACCGAACCGAGTCCGGCCAGGTATATATATATTAGTTAAGCCCGTGCTGACAAGTTAATTGATGCATCCATTGTTTTGGTATATGTACACATATTAATTACTGTCGTCTTTCTTCCTTATAATTTCTAGCCCTCCGGATCGAGCACAACTTCGGTAAGGAGACGAGGCCCGAAGAAAAAGTTGAGCTCGGATGAAAAGTTTGAGATCATAGAAATCGCGCCCGACGGCGAACCGATTGAACCCATCCGGACAAAGAAGGCATTTTCTGCTCAGTGCGGGGTTCTTGTTAGGGACAGGATCCCGATCAGCATCCAGCAATGGTATAAGCCTGCTAAGGATGAAGACGCTGAGGTGTCTTATGTCAATGATATGCAGAAAGAAGATCTTTGGACTGAGCTGAAGGCAAATTTCACCCTACCGCCAGAGGAGGATCCGGAGAAGCCAGTTAAAGAGCAATTAATCAAGTCTTGTGCTCTTAAGAAGATGGCAGGCCTAATGAGGAGGTGGAGGAAAGAGCTGAACCAGTTTGTCAAGAAAAAAGAGACACCAGAATTCATCGGCAAATATGAGAAGATCAAAGATCACTGGCCCGCATTTGTGGCCCACAAGACATCGGAAAAGAGTAAGAAGATGTCGGAGACAAACAAGAAAAATGCTGCGAAGAAGACGCTTCACCATCGCACGGGGTCAGGTGGCTACCTCAAAGCCCGGCCTAAGTGGTCCAAGGCTGAGCATGATCTGCTTGAAAAAGGGATCGAACCAGAGACAATGCGCTGGCCAGACCGTTGCCGGACTTGGTTCTTCGGGGCTGGCGGAACCTTGGACCCTGTAACAGGGCAGTGTCAGTGGACGGACGAGCAACTGCAAACACCAGTCAAGAACCTTCGACACTATATCGATGCAGCGCAGCGAGGGACGTTCCTTCCAAACAGGGAGAAGGACGAGCTCACAATGGCCCTTGGGAATCCCGAGCACCCTGGACGGACACGAGGCACGCCAGGCTCCCTTCCGTGGAAGGTTGGTTTTCCGGACGCAGGGGGTTACAAAACCCACGAGAGGAGGAAGAAACTGGAGCAGGACCAAATGCAGGCGCTGCTTGGAAGGGTAATGGGGCTAGAGGATCGAGAAGAGGAACGAGAAGCAGCAGATCGCAACAAACGACATGCCGAAGCTTCCCCCGAAGCTACCCCGCCATCTCAGCGGAGAAGCAGCGTTGCTTCCACCGAGCTGCTTCAGCCGGAGCATGTCTTGACGGCTCCTGCCAGCTATCCCGTGGATGGTATCACGGAGTCTCAAAATTGCCACATTATGGCGCGATGCATGAATTTGAAGGTCAAGGTGGCTGTTGGCCAAGTTTATCCTAGTGGACCCGGCACAACTTATCACTGCCAGCCGATTCCAGAAGGATTTGCTAAGGTGATGGTGGATGAAATAACGGAGGGATTTGAGGACCTCGCGCTTGAGCACCCTACCGGTGAAGGGGAGACTAGGCTGGGTTCTGCTCTGAAGACTCCATGCCTATGGAGGAAGGAGCTCATCGACCTTCTGAACTGGACGCCTCCGCCTCCTCCTCCTCCTCCAGCGAGTCAGGGCACTCCGCCTCCTCCACCGGCGAGTGACGATCAGGGCACGCGTGGCGGCACTCCGCCTCCTCCACCGCCTCCTCCTCCGGCGAGTGACGATCAGGGCACGCGTGGCGGCACTCCGCCTCCTTCTCCGGCGCGTGGCGGCACTCCGCCTCCTCCTTCTCCGCCTCGCCAGCAAGGGCGGAAGAGACCCGCCGCCGCCCCGGCTGCTCCGACGCGTCGTAGTCCTTCTCCTCCGCCTCGTAAGCAAGCACGAAAGAAGACAGACGCCGCAGCCGCTCCGTCTGCTCCGGCGTCTAGCAGCACAAGAAGAGAGAGGCAATACAGATACGGTCCACCTCTAAAGCCTGTAGAGAAGTTACCGTACGAGAGGACCAAGGAGGAAAACAATACGATCGTGCAGGCCCAAGTGAAGGAGTTCTTTGAAGGGGTGAAAGCAAAGATACATCCACCTCCGGAGGAGAAGGTAGATCCGGTGAAAGCAAAGCGCACTCTCGATGCCCTGAGGAAACCACCAAAGTCTCCGCTGAGAACCAACTATGAGCGCATTACTGAACAGACATATCTCCAAGCCAAGCGGTCGGGAACTACTGTCAGTGATAAAAGGTCAAAAGAACAACGAGCAAAGGGGAAAAAATTGCCCAGCTCGGCGAACAAGCACAACAATCGTGCTCCCCGCTCAATGTGTCTAATCCTCCGGGGACGGTGGCCGGTTATGGCAATCTTGAAGATTACCTGCCTGACGATGTACTTCCTGATTTCATGGAGGTGGACTTATTCAGATACGAGTACGGGAAGCCTCTCGTCAAAGATGAAAAGTCTCTGACAACAATGATGCGAAGATTCCATAGTTGGTACATGAAAACCTGCAGAGAGTCTGAGGGGACGAACACTTTGTATCTGAAAATTAAAGAGGAGCACGACCTCGTTTCAAATGATGTGTTGGCTATTCCATTTGAGGAGTTCTTCGAGTTCTTCAATCAAAAGGCCCTCGATAAATTAATGGTCTTTTGCTACTGCCTGTAAGTACTATTTCTGTCATTAGTCTGTATATATAGCTCGGCTCTTTCATTGCATGTATTTATAATTAATTATCCTCAATATATTATGCAGATTGAAGATCGTCGAGTGCAAAAAAAATGAAATCTATGATATTGGGTTCATTAACACAAATATCATAGATGTATTTCTGGTTGAAAAGAACGTCGAAGAGGCCGAGGACAACTTGCTACAATCGTTAATCAAAAATCAAAACAAAGATACCATACTCTTTCCTTACAACGGCCCGTGAGTGTTACTGTCGTGTGCATATTCGGTTTCCCTTATTACTCGAGCGAGGTTAATGTAACTGATGAGTTATGCATGCGTGTGCAGGTACCACTATATTCTTCTGGAGATTAAGCTTGAGCGTGGACTAGTAACCGTCTTAGACTCCAGACGGAAAGATCCCAGCACCTATGCGGACATGACTGAAATGCTCAGCAAGTAAGTTCAATCGATCATTATCGCACCATATCGGCAACTTTTTGTTCATTTCCTGATATCTCAAGTAATAATAATTATTTTCTTTGTCTTGCAGGGTTTGGAAACAGTTCACCGCACAAGCTCCGGGACTGCCGAAGGAGCTGCAATATGTATACCCGAAAGTAAGTACTACTGGCGCGCATCTCCCGTTGATTCTATAGCTATACTTTCATCAATGCCATTTATATAATGCTTCATTATCAGTTTGATTGACCTCTATTTCTCGTAAAGTGCTTGTGGCAGGAGGAAGGGAATGATTTCTGTGGATACTACGTGTGCGAGTTCATCCACAACGCGACTTTGAAAAACAAGCGGGGCTACTCTAGAAGACAATATGAAGTGCGTAAGCAATAATATTCACAATTTCATTTTATTACACCATCATTTCTGTTGAGTTTCATTCATATATATGTATTAATTAACCCCCTTCTTCAAATTAATTAGACGTGGCAGATGCGGGATGAACTCCTACCACCAGATCGCATGAAAGCAATTCAAGAGGAGTTGGCGGGATTCTTTCTTGAACACGTCATCAGTAAAGCCGGAGAATACCATGTGGAACTTCATTTCAAATGCTAGTGGTTTGTAATTAAGAGATCTTATATAGATTGTACATGTATGTAGCCAGTAAAACTTGTTATTCGACCAATCTCTCGGAGAAGCAGAGGTCGATCGATCACTTCTCTCGGTATGCATGACGAACTTCTGTACTGAATGGTTCTCTCGATCACTTATGTATATATACTACGTAGCGTCGACCAAGCACGGACATAAGAGAGGACACTTCTCTCTATTAATTAGCTAGCTAACACAATATACGAAACACCTAAATTAACCCCCCAAAACCCCCAACCCCCCTCCTTTAAAAAAAAACAAAAACCCCAGCCACTGGAATGCAGACACGTGGATGCCTTTTGGTCCCGGTTGGAGCCACCAACCGGGACCAAAGGCCCCCTGACTGGGTTCGGCGCACAGGGCCACGTGGAGGCACATTGGTCCCGGTTCGTGTTTGAACCGGGACTAATGGGTTGAGGTATTAGTAACGACCCATTAGTCCCGGTTCCCGAACCGGGACTAAAGGCCCTTACGAACCGGGACTAATGGGTGGTTTTCTACTAGTGTACATCCCTCGCCGCCCAGGCGACTGAGAGACGTAGCCACCGCTGCCGTCATGGAGCCTGCCGAAAAGCCACCATACGGACAACCATCCAGGGCCGCCGTCCCGGCAACCATGTCCCGAGTCACTGCAGCCATCACCATCGCAACGCGCAAGCCACGGTGGGAAGAGTGGAAGACAGTTCTTCTACTCCTAGCACGACATCAACCACCGGGCTTGGGTGATCGCCTCCACAGTAGGAGGCGTCCACGCCTGTGTCCCCAGCCAGTCCCTATGGACCGGGGGGACACGGCCTAGTAGCTGCCGACGACCACCGCCGAGCAAGCCCCAACGCTAGTACCCGACCTTGGTTGAGACGAGCTCAGACGTCGCCACACCCGAGGCCACAAGCGTCACTCCTATCGATGACACGGCAACAACATGGGCGCCAACTCGGACCGATGACACAACGTCACCGCAGAGCAGAATGGCACAAACGCGATGGCTAGTACCAACGGGGACTAGGTCGGCCCTCCGCCTGCGTGTCGTTGGCCGCCATTCACCACCACAAGCCAGATCCACGCCGACCGCCAGAGATAGCCCGCAATGGACCACGCCGACCGCCGCATACCTGGATCGGCCGCTGCCAACCAAGGCAGCAGCCCCGCCCCACTGCCACCCAAGAAGACCGAGCCACACTACCACGTCGGGCATGCGCTGCCCCGCCAGATCTACGCCAGCCTCACACACCCGAGCCTCTGGCCCTGCGCCGTCTGCCTCCCCGTGCCAGATCTGGCTGAGACAAGGCCGACGCGCCAGCACCGAAGCAGGCAACCCCCACACCAAGGACGATGTCGTAGAAACACCAACAGCCCACCACGCCGCCGCCACCACTAGCCGCCACCGTCACCGGGGCGCCTGCCGGAGACGCCCCACCGTGCCCTGCCCAGCGCCGCGCAACCACCCGAGGGAGCCACCCCACACTAGCCCGCCACGCGCGAAGGGAGAAAAGGGCCCGCTGTGCACTGCCTGCGTTGGTCGGGCTTTGCCCGGCGGCGAGCTTAGGCGGCGGTGGGGAGGGAGGAGGGAGATCGAGGGGGTGGGGGCGGCGGCGAGCTCAGGCGGCGGCCGGGGGGGGGGGGAGATCGAGGGGGTGGGGGCGGCGGCGACGGAGATAGGGTTCGCCCCGCCCGCTCGCGGGAGAGGGTCAGGAGCGGGTGGGGGAAAGTTAACAAGCTCGAGCGACTCGTAGTAGTTGAATATCTATTCTCTAAGAGATTAACTGCTTCTTTGTTGATCCTTAGAATGTGTATGCATGTAAGTCAGTAAGCTTCCTTATTTATTTAGTTATTTATTTGCACTGGTACCTCATTCCCTCATGCATTGCAGTTACTAGCTTAACTTGTGTTTATCCTGAGCTGCTATAGATGTAGGTCGCTGGAAGCAAGCTAGCAACCAGCTCCTCTTGACAACTAGATTGGCAACACGCCTTGGCGCGAGGGTGCCGTCCAACCGATATGGTCAAATAATGGAAGATCAAACCACACGATGCATTAGTAGGCCAGATTTATATGTAACAGGACACAGTTCATGGAAAAGAATAAATATTCCAAAAATGTAACATCATCGAGTTCAACAAAGTCATAAGACTATAAAAACTAACCCGCCCCAGAAGTAAGTCAACATCAAGTTCAATGCAGTCATGAGATTACAAAAGCTAATTAGCTGTCATTAAGTTTAGTAATACGAGCAGGAACATAAGAGAGGAAAAGCCACAATGGCAGTGGACGTGAAAAACTACGAAGCCAATTAGATATGATTTTGCCGTTTTGCAAACATATATAATAACAAGGACTGCTCAAAGAATGATAAAGTGTGCACACAAAATATATTCAGTTACACGTAGAAATTTATTTATTTGGCATACATAAAGAGGATGGCATGATAACAGTATATACATGAGGCTAACAGTAAGACATGTATAGGTCCAACAACGTAGGATCCCAAATGTGAGAAATTTTGATGCAACATAGTACGGCGAAAGGCTTCCTGGGCTTCCTCCATTCGGCTGTAACGAGCTAGCAAAACAGTTCAGACACATGGTTTATATGAGTGGTGGTGTGTGAAACTAAATAGAACATTTCATCAAGCAAACTATTTTTACCTGCTATTCTGTGCATATAAAAAAACAGACATCAATGACATCACACTACAATTGAGAACTGCAGATAATCACTAAAACAGAGAACTAACATAACAAACCTATCTGAATGTGCCAACCAAAACATGTAGCCCAGATGGACATAGCAAGCATGAAGTGCATTCAGGAGCACCTGGCTAACATTCAGAAGCACAGAGTGGAGCCCTAAAGCATGTACACAAGAACTACCAATCCCATACCAAAAAGCTAACAACATACACACCCCATTAGAGGGCACTTTCATTAACAGAACTGTAGCACACCGGTCATAGAATCTCAATTCTTTTCCTAACCAACCATGTGCACCATCCAATCCCGAAGACAGACGAACAAGTAAGGATCAATCAAAACAAACCAGAAGTTTCACAACAAAACTACGGTGAATTCGATATAAATATATAATGCTCCCAGGCCCCATAAACATCCCTATCTGTAGAAATCAAGTGAAAATAAGTCGGAAACAACAAATGAGCAAACGCGTCGCACAATTATTAAAATTTCCAGCCCAACGTAAACAACTTACATGGATAGATAGTTTCTGAATCTTGCAGACGGCCTACCAATTTATTAAAAGGGATTACGGTGTTCACAAAAATAAATAATTGTGTTGTGCACCCAGTTTACCTTGACGGAATCAAGTGTGAAAAGGACGACCTTTTCCCCCAACAAAAAAGGTAAAGCCAAAAACCTTGCATAAGTTGCAAAATCAAGAGCTACAAAGGAATCACTACCTCCTGTAGTTTTAGCCATACTCATCAATCATTTTTTGGCAAAGCAATTTATTCTCTATAGGAATATCTAATCCATGTGAGCAAAGAATCTAGGGAGACTCGTCATGTAATCCATGTGTGCAAGGACTCACATGCTGGTAAATGCAAAAATAGTAGGCCATTATTGGTAGTGGCCTAGTTCATAAAAAATAATATAAACCATCTCTGAACTGACACGGCTCACCTGGAAAGCACCAAAAATAACAAACAAATGGGTTTTAAAAAACTTCTAATGAGTTCAAAAGATAGGAGAACTGCAATGAAAATTTTATCAAACATTTTTAGTATGCAACCATCTCTAAACCCAACTAAGGAAAAATGGAAGGAACATGAGAGGGTCGTATAGTGTGCCTGGTCGAGTGTTCGTGTTGCAAAAGGAGAGATTCCTTGTTGAATACAGATAAATATGCAAAAAAACATAACTGAAAAGAGTACAATTCTGTGTCTAGCAACGACCTACAACCAATGTGAACAGTCAATTACATAATTTCTTAGAAGGCAGGGAAAGCATAATCCTACAGATATAGACCTTCAGGTATAGACATATACACAACCAACAGAAAAAATGGCAGTCAACTATAAATAGAGAATTTGTACATTTTTATAGAAATGGTGGGCAGGGTAGACCTAAAAACAAGTGACCAAACTTTAATATGGAGCAACATCACACAGAAGTAAATTTCACCAAATGCATTGTAATCTATTTATGAGATAAGACAGAAATCCAGAAAAATTAGAGTGCATATGTAGTACTACAGTAGTACATGGTGTCTCGCTTAGTGCAGATTTTTTTTTTGTGAATCAAGGGGATCAGAGTAGAAATGTTCCAGCTAAATGTCTCATGTCCGAACAATATTATCTATATATCAATATGGTCATGGTTATGAGTAGTTTCAAAGAAGAAATGCTAATCCTATGAACAAGCTGAGCATAATAAAATAAGTGTTAACTATGTAATAATATATCGATAGAAGTAGCTTGTCCTGCAGGAAAAAACATGCCATCAGTCATTTCTATATAGAGTAACAATGCATGTAGAAATATATCCGTGGTTGGTCCGCAAACTTACTAACATGCATCGTTGCTCTATAATTTCTAGAGTTGGCAGCCTAACATGCTACTGCCATCAGCGGTAATCAATGAAATTAGAAAAGCATCAAAACTACTAATACTAACCAAAGAAGTTTGAGGCACATATTTCTCTTTGTTTTACAATCTCCAACCGGCAATTTAGGAGTGTGCAGTGGTCACTCAAAATAAAGAATACACATACCTGACCTATGAACCAACATTTCGGGACTTGACAATTGTCCATCAACTTCCAGCTATAGGCATGATTGTGACATGGAATCCCTCCTTTCACATTTTTGTTTATCCACTGGAAGTGAAATTAATCCCTTTGAAGGATTGTTGTGCATACGGTGTTCCTGGAGATATACTTAAGTCAATTCATACAGATAAGAGACTGTAATCCCATTACAAACAAAACATGTTGAGAGGTAGGAAACCAAATTTACTACGCCGATAAGCAGAGGGCAAGCTATCTTATCCTTAATTAATTCTCAGAATCTCTTCAAGTTCTGATTTCGATTGTGAGGTCAGTAGCTAAATAGTAGTAATAAATGCAAATGCCAAAAAGTACCGGCACCTCAATATACTCCAGCAAAAGACTAAGTGAATCAACCACCTAATGTTGATCAATGAAATGCACCCACCTATTTTTCTTAATAAGCAGATCATTTCAAAAGGAGAACCAATCTACCAATGGCTAAGAATGGAACCCTCTGAATGAGCAAATTCATTTTAAAACTCAAATCCTACATTGCAATCTAGTTGGAGCCAAGAATACAAAAGAGGTCTAGCTAATTTTTTTCTAAATCCTAATTAAAGTTTCCCCTGATTGAATAAAGTTCTTTAGAAAAAAAAGTTGCATAGGCAATAAGCTCGAACAGTATCTAAAATGTCAGCAATGAACCATGCGTCAAGACATACAACTTATCTGCAAACTGCATTACCTGCTCAAGACACTACTATCAGCAATGAACTATTGACTACCTTCAAAATAAGTTTAAATAGAACCAGGAAGAACCAAAATCAACAACAATGGGCATTGCAAGGAAAATATTTTCCCGTGCTCATTTGTGAAACATGACACACTCACTTTTTAATCAAATTCAACTTGGAAGAAGCTGAGAGCAATTGTTCCTAAAAGTGAAATGTAACATTCCCTAAGATTTGGATAGTCTAATGGGATTTATATTGCAACGGAACCAGCACTCCTAATAATATTAGTAGTTCTTGGCATTTCTTATTCAACAAATACAAATGAAATGTCAGCATTTCTCTGGAAAGAAACTTAGAACCAAAACAATATGGATCACCAATCAAGACACAGGAAAGGCACATAGTAGCATTTAAAAAAGTATGATGTACACTGAACATTTCATACAAACAAACATTGCTGAGAGAAGAAGGTTAACAAAAAGAAGATTAAAGAAAGGAGGGCTGTACCTGCATATCCGTAGCTATGGTAGGAAGGCGATGATGAGCACAAACTGGATGCAGGCATGTACATGACTTCAAGGAATCAGAGACAGCAACAATCCTGTGATAAAATCAGCGAAAAAAATTAAAATATCATGCTTGGTGTGGCTTATCGAAGGCAGAGCCAAATATTGCGGCCATCATGTGTAGATAGATTATTCCCAGGTGATTAACTAAAATTGGTTATATTGTCGCTCCACATCTGAAATTTCTTCCCTTAGTATGTGCTCGCCTGTAACTTTTCATTATAAACACACATTTGTGTTTTCCATTGCGTGGTAGGAGCACATAGTAGCTGTGAACATGAGGGATGGTACCTGGCACTGGTGCAGCAATGAGACATCTCTACCATGAACTTGACAGGGAGCTCAAGGAAGCCATGGAACTACAACCCTGCTTCACCTCAGTTCCCGCCCCTCTACATTCTCCCCGATGTTGACCCTCTTCTTCCCCATGCAACAAATGCACAAATCTCCCGTCACTGCTCGTGACATAGGCAGCAGTTCCAGATACCCTGCTCCTTTTTGCCTTCTGCCAAAGGGTGCACATCAAGTCAATTGTAGCCATGGGCAAGCAAGAAAGAGAGGCACCTCCTGCTCCAATAGCTCTGGATATGAACAAAGAAACGACATGAATATAAGTCAACAAATGTGTCAATACAACTCATGGACATCTTCAATAAATCTAGAGACTGTATCATGCCAAAGCAAGGTATCTTTTTTAACATGAGCATATTTATCAGCAGCATAACAAAAGATTTTGGAGTACCAGTGGATCAAACAACAACAACAACAAAGCCTTTAGTCCCAAACAAGTTGGGGTAGGCTAGAAGTGAAACCCATAAGATCTCGCAACCAACTCATGGCTCTGGCACATGGATAGCAAGCTTCCACGCACCCTTGTCCATAGCTCGCTCTTTGTCGATACTCCAATCCTTCAGGTCTCTCTTAACGGACTCCTCCCATGTCAAAATCGGTCGACCCCGCCCTCTCTTAAAATTCTCCGCACGCTTTAGCCGTCCGCTATGCACTGGAGCTTCTGGAGGCCTGCGCCGAATATGCCCAAACCATCTCAGACGATGTTGGACAAGCTTCTCCTCAATTGGTGCTACCCCAACTCTATCTCGTATATCATCATTCCGGACTCGATCCTTCCTCGTGTGGCCACACATCCATCTCAACATACGCATCTCCGCCACACCTAACTGTTGAACATGTCGCCTTTTAGTCGGCCAACACTCCGCGCCATACAACATTGCAGGTCGAACCGCCGTCCTGTAGAACTTGCCTTTTAGCTTTTGTGGCACTCTCTTGTCACAGAGAATGCCAGAAGCTTGGCGCCACTTCATCCATCCGGCTTTGATTCGATGGTTCACATCTTCATCAATACCCCCATCCTCCTGCAACATTGACCCCAAATACCGAAAGGTGTCCTTCCGAGGTACCACCTGGCCATCAAGGCTAACCTCCTCCTCACACCTAGTAGTACTGAAACCGCACATCATGTACTCGGTTTTAGTTCTACTAAGCCTAAACCCTTTCGATTCCAAGGTTTGTCTCCATAACTCTAACTTCCTATTTACCCCCATCCGACTATCGTCAACTAGCACCACATCATCCGCAAAGAGCATACACCATGGGATATCTCCTTGTATATCCCTTGTGACCTCATCCATCACCAATGCAAAAAGATAAGGGCTCAAGGCTGACCCCTGATGCAGTCCTATCTTAATTGGGAAGTCACCGGTGTCGACATCACTTGTTCGAACACTTGCCACAACATTATCATACATGTCCTTGATGAGGGTAATGTACTTTGCTGGAACTTTGTGTTTCTCCAAGGCCCACCACATGACATTCCGCGGTATCTTATCATAGGCCTTCTCCAAGTCAATGAATACCATATGCAAGTCCTTCTTTTGCTCCCTATATCTCTCCATAAGTTGTCGTACCAAGAAAATGGCTTCCATGGTCGATCTCCCAGGCATGAAACCAAACTGATTTTTGGTCACGCTTGTCATTCTTCTTAAGCGATGCTCAATGACTCTCTCCCATAGCTTCATTGTATGGCTCATCAGCTTAATTCTACGGTAATTAGTACAACTCTAAACATTCCCCTTTTTCTTGAAGATTGGTACTAATATACTCCGTCTCCATTCTTCTGGCATCTTGTTTGCCCGAAAAATGAGGTTGAAAAGCTTGGTTAGCCATACTATCGCTATGTCCCCGAGACCTTTCCACACCTCAATGGGGATACAATCAGGGCCCATCGCATTGCCTCCTTTCATCCTTTTTAAAGCCTCCTTCACCTCAGACTCCTGAATGCGCCGCACAAAACGCATGCTGGTCTCATCAAAGGAGTCGTCCAGTTCAATGGTAGAACTCTCATTCTCCCCATTGAACAGCTTGTCGAAGTACTCCCGCCATCTATGCTTAATCTCCTCGTCCTTCACTAAGAGTTGGCCTGCTCCGTCCTTGATGCATTTGACTTGGCCAATATCCCTCGTCTTCCTCTCCCGGATCTTAGCCATCTTATGGATCACCGATGCATAAAAATAATCGAATATGGAAGGATACATCTGAACAAAAAAAGAAGAACCTCGACTCTTAGATGCACAGAAGCTTTTGGTCTCCCTATCAGATTGCACACATGAGCATAAACGTCTGGTCCATGCATCTAAGTACTACACTCTTATCCATGTAAAGCGAAGTAATCAAGAGCAGAAATCATAGCACCAAATCAATCTATATGTCATCACAACAGATGTCCTTATCTCAGATCTTATTCAGTTGTAGCAGGCACAATTTTTCCTTCAAGGTTTTCTGCCTTTTATGGTTTAGTTGATCAATTCCTGGTACAAAATAAATTAAAAGAACATCTTAGGTAATTTCATGACAACGAAAAGGGACATAACATATGCACATCTTAAACCTCTCTATCTGTGTGCATGCATGAGAGATACAGGTCAGTACTAGCTAGTGCTCTTTCTCATACACCAAAAGAAAGATCAAGCTTTGCATCTACATATGTAAACTAAGCTCAATTGCTAACAATACAACACAACTGCTAGAGGATCCAATACATAACAAAGGTAGAAAAACATTAACAGAAGCTGGCAGTCAAACAAAAAGGGATTCTTTTAACCAAAAATAATAACAAGAAGTTGTTGCTTGCTCCATGGCGGGTAGAGGATTTGGGACCCGAATCATATGGCAAGTGAGCACATAGCAGCCTCCGTCCTCGTCAGATCCTACACCATGATGCAATATAAGCTTCGCCACGGGCATGCACTGACCCGGTGGAGGAAACGGCAGAGATGTACCTTGCTACTGCCGGTGGACAGCGTATGCTGGCGACCACGCTAGGAAAGGATGTCAAAGATGCAGCCACTGATGGCTCGGCTCGTCTGCTTCGGCGGCTGACACTTCTCCTGCCTACTCCCGATGAGAGAGTGCGGCAACCATGAGGGCCCGTCCATCTGCAGAAGCAGCTTGTCCTCATCAGGGCAACCTGCACATAAAATAAACACAGGAATCAGAATAATAGGAGATGAAGAAACAAAGAAGAGATTCACGCCCACCCGGAATAGTCAGAGATCCACCCAGAACCAAGATCATATTAACCTAAGAGCCGCCTAAATGGGTAGTCATAGTTAAGAACATACATAGCAGAACAATTAATGATTGATGCCGCTAAATCAACAATCCAAAACTGTAGCTTTTTTTTGATAGATGGCTGCTGGAAACACGCAAATACAAGCAGTGGTACTTCTAATGAAAGAACTATACATGATTCTCCTCAAGGTTTCTTCTTCTTCTTCCCCTAGTTAACAACAAGGGGCCAGCAAGCATTAAACATCACAATAGAAATCTGATTGGTTGCACACGCATTCAAACTGAAACAAGACGTGTATTGATTAAAACTGAATGAGATTGCACAATAGCAATCACTACCAGGTTGTGTCCAGAACCACAATTGCAATAAAAATAAGATAGATGTGCAGGGGGTAGGAAGAGGGGGTGGAGTTCACCACGTCAGGGGGTAGGAGGAGGGAGGAGCCATGAGAGCTCGTGCCTCGTGCACCTGCAGCAGCAGCAGCAGCAGCAGCAGTTCCACCGGCCCCCTCTTCCAGATCGGAGCAGCTGCACACAAAACAAACAAAGGAATCACAAGGAGGCGAGATTAAGAAACCGACAAGAGATGGGATTTAGGGATCATGCGCATGCACCATAGTCGGAGACCCGTGGATGAGCTCGTCAAAGATGGCCTGCAGCCGGCGTGGTGCGAAGGAGACGAGGAGAGAGGACCGCGGCAAGGCGACCGCTGATGAGGAGGACGAGCGCCGGAGCTGTGGCGGATGGAGAGGCAACCTCCTACGAGGCTTGTGGCGCCCCCATCCTCCCCGGTGCGGTTGACCCACGGCGCCCACGCCTCCGGCAACCGCGGCGCGAACCCGCGGAGGCACGCGCACACCCGGCGACGCCCTTCCTCTCTGGCCGCTTCCTTCACAGCAGGAGGATGGCCTGGGCGAGCGGCGGCGGCAACGGCGGCCAGCGAGCGCGGGCCTAGGGTTTGGACGGGGGAGGGAGAGAGGCGAGGCGGGAGAAGAGGAGAGGGGCAGGAGCGAGTGGGAGAGGAGCGACGGCTAGGTCATCTCCACGCGAGCCGTCGCCTTTTATACACCCCTAGGCGAAATGTCAAAAATGCCCTCGGCGGCCACCCAATTTTACAGGCGGTGGCACGAAACAGGGGTAACCATTCATTCCTATAGTGCTCATCCTAGATCCGACGGCCGAGGTCTTCCACGTGGCTCAGAATCCAAATCGATGTGAGAGCTTGTAGGAACATCCTTCTCTTATTTCTACTCCCTCCGTTTCCAAATACTTGTCTTTCTAGGCATTTCAAATGGACTCAACATATGGATGTATGTAGACATATTTTAAAGTGTAGATTCACTCATTTTGTGCCGTATGTAGTCACTTGTTGAAATCTCTAGAAAGACAAGTATTTAGGAACGGAGGAAGTAGATGATTGGATGACTATATATGCTGCATGCCTGCATATCCTGCTACTTTCTGTTTACGAAAACAACCAAGTATTACTGCTTGTGAAGCGTGTTTTGTGTGGCTTTGTAATAATAACATGGTTCTTATGGTAAGACTGCCATTGGATTCTGGTTTGATATGGCTCAGACTTGAATTTCGTACCGCTTCTTTCTACTACGCACTGTTCTTCGTTTGTGCTTTGGGATCTGTATACTACCTGTCATTCTCGCCTATACATTTGTGTTGTATTGTAATGACTGCAAAGTAATCGAAGACATCTGCACTGCCATTTGGTTTGTGATTTGATAATTCTTAGACATCTATTCTCGTTGCCATTTATATGGCCACTCCCTTTAGCTGTTGCAAGTGTACACTCACTAGCTAAGCTAGTTGTGATCCTTCAAACGGCGCCAGCTTTATATGTGCCATGTTTCAGAGATATATTTGCATCTTGGCTCAAAATTTGTAGTACTACACGAATGCTCCGGACCATCTATGTCTCCTTGGTAACTCATGGTAAGTACTATGCATGAATTTATGTAGTTGATTCGTGTTCTGTCTCTTTGGATATGTTTATGAATATGAACTGCCACGCTTTCTTCAGCAACAACACATGCTTGTTTCTTATTTAATTTTGAAAAGACAAGGCTTCATCAGCATTGTACGAAAATGAAGTTGATTCTGCTGATCATGTAGGCTCTGTCATGAACCAAAATTAACAAGGTGTTCTCTTCTTCTGCCTTGTGCAAAGCGTCTGAACTTCTCTGATCCAGCCTGCAAGTAGGCTTCTCTGTTTTCAGTTTGTACGTTGCATAATTCCATTCTCGGAGTTCAAAGTGGAGCTAACTAGCTAATTTTCCGGTCGATTTGGTTAACCAGGCTTATTAGATTTCCGGTTTCGCTTCGATTCTGGTTCCTTTCCTCTTCTTTTAGTTCAGCTTTCTTTTATTGCTTTCGTGGCTTGGTAGGTTTGCTAGTCGTTCCTGAGGCAGCTTTATGAGCTACAGAGAGCAGAGTTGGTTAAGGTTTACTAGTGACCGCTTTGTTGTTCCTTTTTTTTATGTAATCATTGTTCTTCATTTAACTCTATGAGCAGCAGAGTTAAAAGAGTTTTTATTTATTTCAATTGATTGATGACCTCACAACTTCGCTAGTGACTCTGTATCTATACTGCTTGTACTGTTTCAAGTTCCAAGTCTAAAATCAGAGAAACTGAGGAGGGGGTGGCTCTGTCATGGACCAAAATTATCAAGGTGTTCTCTGCTTATCCCTTGTGCAAAGCATCTGAACTTCTCTTTTTTTTAGAAATGGAGGACCACCCCGGCCTCTGCATCTGGACGATGCATGCAGCCACTTTATTAATTATTCACATAGGACCTTACAAAGTCATACAAAACTAAGACTAAAGCCACCGTCCAGGCAACATCTGTCGTCGCTACTCCTATCCAGTTGATGAAGGGATGCTGATAGTCTGGGCCTAATACCAAACAGACCTCGCAGCCAAATCTAACATCTAAGACCTTAGGTCCCAACCAGGACGCCTGCCGGGTATGGGGCACCCATCAGTCCGGCGCACTCCTCAACCAGGACGCCTGCCGGATATGAGGCCGCCGCAACCACCTGCCACCAATCCATCTTTAGTGTTGTACTGCTGCATGTACCTTGCCCGGTCTAGCTGCCGTCGACGCCACCATGACGCCAGACAACGCCACCATCCTGCGCTCGTCCATCATCACACGCCCACCAGCGAGACACTGCTGCTACATGCCGCTGAGACCCGCTGTTGTCGACGTGTTAGATACCACGCCGCTCCTCCTCTTATCCCCTCCAGCCAACACTTGCTCCAAGACGATGCCCCCAGGAGGAAGAACGACATCGAAACGTCGCATCCTCCGATCCGGTAGACCCAGATCTAGGGTTTTTCCCGGAACCTTCCGATAAGGTTGACGTGACCTGCAACGACGATGTCTCGAGAAGGGAATGACGTCCGAGACGCCGCCATCGTCCGCCATGACCGCAGTCAAGCGCGATTTTCACCGGAAGCCACGGCGTCCCGATCTCGCGGCTGGCTGGAACCGAGCGGAGTCTCTCCACGAAGACGAACGCCACCGTCGGTAAACCGGCGGAGATCCGACATCTACTCACCGGTCCCTCCACGCGCCGCCAGTCAGCGGAAGGCCACCCCGCGGCGGATCCGATCGGGGCGATGGATCCGCAATCACCGCCGCCACCATCTTCGCGCAGATCAGGCACCCCGTCGGATGGGGCGCTGCCACCGCCACCGTCCATCTCAGGGCTGCCGCTACGCCAGCTTATGGCGCTCCGGCCACCGCCGCACGGCAAGGGATCACCGCCCCAGCCGCCGCCTTCGGATCCCACGAGAAGGGCCGCCCCTTCCGCCTCAGTTGGGATCTCGCCGCATCCACCCGCCCAGGTGCCTTCGGCACCGGGCCCGCTGCCACCGCGGCCCTTGCTTGCGGCAGCGGCGACAGAGGGAGGCGCGAGAGGAGGCCCGCGGCGCTAGGGTTCGGAGGCCCTGGCATCGCCTAGGGGGAGGCGGCGCGAGGGGGAGGGAAGGGGGAGGAGGAGGTGTTACTGATCTATTATGAATAAATAGATCGAAGTCCCAAGTGGAGCTAGCTAGCTGTTTTCCCTGGCGATTTGGTTAACCAGGCTTATTAGTTTCTCGGTCTCCCCTCGACTCTGGTTCCTTTCCTCTTCTTTTAGTTCGCCTTTCTTTATTGCTTTCATGGCTAGGTTTGCTAAATCATTCCTGATGCAACTTTATGAGCAACAGAGAACATAGAACAGAGTTTCCATCGATGCAATTTGGTTAGGATTTGTTAGTGTCTGCTTTGTTGTCCTTCTTTTAATTTAATTGCTGTTCTTCATTTAACTCTATGAGCTGCAGACTTAGAAGAGGTTCTATTGATAATTTCAGTACATTGAGGACCTCACAACTTTGCTAGTGACTTTGTATCCTTACTACCTGTCCGCACTAGTAGAAAAGGGGCCAATGGTCCAGGCCGCTCCAGCCCATTAGTCCCGGTTCAATCCAGAACCGGGATCAATGGGGCATCGGACCCGGTTCGTGAGCCCCGGGAGCCGGCCGGGCCACGTGGCCCATTGGTCCCGGTTCGTCTGAAACTATTGGTCCCGGTTGGTGGGACGAACCGAGACCAATGGGCCTCGCTCCTGCCCCAAAACCATTGGTCCCGGTTGGTGGCATGAACCGGGACCAATGGGCTTCCCATTAGTCCCGGTTCGAACCTTCAATCGGGACTAAATGTTTGGTACCCGTTGCGACCAGAGTTTAGTCCCACCTCGCCAACCGAAGGGGAACGGGACCGTTTTATAAGCCCCTCCCTCTCTACCTTATTGAGCTCCTCCGAAAATGAAAATAGATGCGCTTATATAGGTAATTTAGCATAAATTCATACGGATTTCTCTTGAAATTCGTTATGAATTTAAGTTGAATTTCCTCTATAAGCGCATCTCTACTCATTTCTGATTAGTTTTTTTTCTTTTTCTGCTATATTTATTTTTTTCTTTTTATTTCTGAGTTGTAATAAGCCATTAAAAATAAGGATATATGCTCCTTTTTTAGTATAGTTAATCACAACTATTTTTTGCTTCTATTCATTTCTGAGTAGTTTTTTATATAGTTTTTTTTCTTTTTCTGCTATATTATTTTTTTCTTTTTATTTCTGAGTTGTAATAAGCCATTAAAAATAAGCATA
>NC_057795.1:10909445-10910249 GCF_018294505.1 Triticum aestivum | reverse complement strand
GTACAGTTAATCATAACTATTTTTTGCTTCTATTCATTTCTATATATTTTTTATTTTCTGTTATATTTTTTCTTCTATTTATTTCTGAGTGGTTTTTTATATATTTTTTTCTTTTCTGCTACATTTATTTTTTTTCTTTTTTCTAAGTTGTAATAAGTCATTAAAAATAAAAAAGAGGCGCAATGCTCGTTAATTTGCTTCAAGCCTTTTGGAATAGTGTCAACTGCACTGCACATAGCTCTGTGCAGTCTACCGTATTCCGCAAGGCTTGAAGCTAACCAACGTGCAGAAGCATTGAGCCTCTTCGTCATTGTATCTGCACTTAGGGCTTATAAACAGCTGCGAGTGCCTCTCGCTTGGCGAGGTGGGACTAAAAAAACAGCTGCAGGAAGAATCAACAAAAAAATAGCTGCAAAAAATAAAAAAGTAGTTACACAGGTCCATTGGTACCGGTTCATGGCACCAACCGGTACCAATGCTGTTCTTTGGTCCCGGTTAGACGCTCCAACCGGGTCCAATGCCCACCCTTTAGTCCCGGTTGGAGCCTCCAACCGGGACCAAAGGTCTTCGTTTCCCGCCCTTTGGGCTGCTGAAAAGAGGCCTTTGGTCCCGGTTGGCGGCATCAACCGGGACTAAAGGAGGCATTGGTCCCGGTTTGTGCCACGAACCGGGACCAATGCCATTGCTATATATACAGCACTTAGCGCGCCGTCCTCCTCTCCCGACTTCGATCTCTCCGGCCTCTCCTCCTCCGCCGTCGCCGCGTCCCCTGCCGCTACCTCGCCGTCGCCGCCTCGCCCCGAC